>NC_089747.1:55937766-55982766 GCF_040412425.1 Macrobrachium rosenbergii
TTCCTATCTTCATCACAAGCAATTTCTCTACTTATTCTTGTGTAATCTGCGAAACTTAGTGCATTAAAAACATACAATATTTTCAGCTATAACTTTTCCTCCCGTGTTGACATATTCTTCTCTCTCTCTCTCTCTCTCTCTCTCTCTCTCTCTCTCTCTCTCTCTCTCTCTCTCTCTCTGCTTATAATGTGATAGTCATCGAAATGAAAAAAAGTAGCTGAGAGCAATCAGCGTCGTATTCAAACGTTTCATCCTGAATCAGGGGAAATTTATATCTTCTTTTTTTTATTCTACTAAATTTTCCGTATCTGAAGGTTTATGTTCATATTTTTTTTTTATTTGTGTGTTATCTTCAGTATTTTACTTAGCATTTCAGTATCATAAATGTTTTTCCCTCCTCATCTTCGCAATTTGAAGACTAGAATGACCGTTTTCTCGTGTCTTTTATTTGCCATTAACTCTCTTTAGACTACCTGTTTCATGTTTCTACTCTACTTTTTTTCATTTCTTAAACCTTTCTATAATTTCCATAATTTATCCCGTTACATTAATTGTAAAGACTTACTAAAGCTATATATAAATAAATGTCCATTTGTTTGCTAGTGACACCCTGGGAAAAGTTCCAAGAAAGAATAATAAATAAGTTAATGCAAATGTATCCTATTGTTTTGATCCCTTAAAGTACACTTTTGATTTAAAGGAAATATTTTAATAAAAAGTCTTTTCGTTAGATAAAAAGGAAATTAGATATTTTATTTTTTGTTTGTTGTTGTTGGACTTACAAGAGGGTAGAAAACTACAATGAACTTAGCGGGACACATGGCTAATCTGTACACTGAATGCAAAGGATATGTATATATATGGATATGTGTACATATATATATATATATATATATATATATATATATATATATGTATATATATATATATATATATATATATATATATATATATATATATATATATATATATATATACATTATATATATATATATATATATATATATATATATATATATATATATATATATATGTATATATATATTGTGTGTGTGTGTGTGTGTCTGTAAGCTTGTGTGTGTGTGTGAGTACATGTGACCAGTGTTCCTCTATAGGAGAAATTAGTTCAGTTCTGTGGGTATCCGTGTTCCATGTTCTATTACCTCGATAGGACCAGCAAATTCCACGTGAGTAGAAATCCTAGTTATATGCTGAGTGTCAGCCTTCAACATTTCTTCTGAAGTGTTTTCCAATGTGGAAACCGATCTTCGATAAAAATGAGAGAGAGAGAGAGAGAGAGAGAGAGAGAGAGAGAGAGAGAGAGAGAGAGAGATATGTCAACACGGGAGAAAATGGTTTTCTGATGTCAAACTATGATTGATAAAGCTATGAATAACTTTTGACGACGCGAAAAAAAGGCTTTCCTATTAAATACGTTCAGCCACTTGTTTCTTTCCTCCCTCTAAGGAAAAGGAGGTTGTCTCTGCTTCCATTTTTACCCTTTCATAACCTGTTATATACCAGGAAATAGGTATCATTCTTTGGAACTATAAATCTATGAGTAACATTTAAGTAAATGAACTTATAACCGATAAAAAAAGAGACTTTACAGCTTGTACTGTAAAATATTCTTAGCAAATCTAGCAGTCTTCTAAATATTTTTTAACCTTTTTGTTATTTTTCATTGATGAATTTTGATAATTTAGTTATTTTTTTAATTGCCAGTTAAAATAATAAAGTAAATATACGAATTATGCACAAATGGATGAATAAGCTGGAGCTGACCGGGAATGTTAAAGGTCACCTCAATTCTAGTACCTTAATTGAAGAGCTGGTCCTTTGCGACTTGTCTCACAAATTCACAAGATTTTCTGGATGCGCTCAATTTCCGATAAGGGAAGCGGTATTCACATTTGACCGCCAACACTGCTGACCATAAGGCGTTCATACTTGTTTGTCCGTTTGTTTCACTGTATCTATGTAAAGAGAGTTTGGCCTGTCCCGTAACTTAAAAACAAGTATATATTTGGAAGAGGAGAAAAGGGATGTTTGCGAAACCTAAGTTGATTCCACAAAAGTAAGTGTAATTTTAATTGTTGCAGAACATGTGAAGTGTCTTAGCAGTTATCATCATCATTATTAGTAGATTAGCAGCATTATTTGTGGCTAACTAACCTACAGTTAACCTTAGCAACGTTAACTTTTCATCTAGAATGCGAAAAATAACGTTTTATAAAACAGGTCCAGTTTATAAGATACTGAAAAAAATACTCATCCATTCAAGTGACCTGACAATATTGCCTAAAAAAAAATGCACTGAAAAGTGAAAAATTAGTCTTTTTGAGACACCAGGATTTTCTTACAATTAATCATCCCTACAAAAATAAAAGCGTGGGCGCCAAACATGGAAAGAAACGCTATAAGAAAAAAAATATATATATGTTCTTTTATTTCTTGTAGCATTTCCTTCCATGTTTGGCGCCCATGCTTTTATTTTTGTAAACATGATTATGTAAGAAAATCCTGGTGAATCTCAAAAGATTTATTTTTTCCTTTTAGTGCATTTTAATAAAAGCGTGTTTAACTTTTTTTTATACTTTTATATTCTATACGTTTTAGTTTTGACAGAAACTGTAACCGATTTATGATTGTAGCTAACGAAATTGATATCCTGTCGAGTCGAAGAAGGTTTGAAAAATCCGAAGAGTTATTTGCCGATTCAAAGAAGCTGTGACAAATCCGAAGTTTCATACAAATCCTGAGATACTGGGAGCGGTCATTGTAGGGTCACTACAGGTCACTGACCTACTGATTATGTAAGGTTTTATTGTCACCGGGACTGAGTAACCATGCAAAATTTCAAGTGCATCAGACGAAGGGAAAAGGTCGAAAAGTGAGTTACGAGATTTGATGACAGACAGACAGACAGACAGACAGACAGACGCAGAGGTCAAGTTAAATAAAAGCATGTACAAATACTGGTCCCGTATCACATGTAAATTAATGGTCTGTAATTTCGAAACCCCTATATTCCAGCACTATTGCATAATGATGAAATTGTTTTCCCTCTTTAGAATTTGAAAACTTTCTGTTCATTAATATTAATTTACTATCTAGTAATAGCGCTAAGGATATCAATAAATGCATACGATCTAGTCAAAGTTAATTACAATTACTGAATCAAAAATCATTTTCAGGTTTACAAATTTTGGTTAGAGTTGAATGGTAAATTCAGTTCATTTCATCCTCAACACGCTTATATTATTGTATATTACAAAAGTACAAAATCAAACATATATATATATATATATATATATATATATATATATATATATATATATATATATATATAATATATATATATATGTATATATATATATATATATATATATATATATATATATATATATATATATATATATATATATATATATATATATATATATATATATATATATATATATATATATATATATGTATATATATATATATATATATATATATATATATATATATATATATATATATATATATATATATATATATATATATATATATATATATATATATATATATATATATATATATATATATACATATATATATATATATATATATATATATATATATATATATATATATATCACACATTACCACAGGTGAAAAATAAGAAAATGACTTTATTTCCAAGCCATTGACGAAGGACTGATGTACAAGCTCCATATCCCCACTCAGGCGGTGTCGAGGTAGGAGTGGCCTTATAACTCATTTGGCTAAAAATCACAATAGACTCTCAGGGGACATTGCTGATAAACAGACCATACCCCACTCAGATCCACACCTGACAGGTGTCATGGAGGCGGAGTTTGGAAACTCATTAACATTACTACCCTCGTACTGTGTTTACAAATATGGTCTGTTTATCAGCAATGTCCCCTGAGAGTCTATTGTGATTTTTAGCCAAATGAGTTATAAGGCCATCCTACCTCGACATGGGGATATGGAGCCTCTAACGGTTTTGTATGTCTTTGTTCTTATATATTTGTGACTTCTCACACTTTATCAGTTCAATGGCTTGAAATAAAGTCGAAAATGTTTCTTATTTTTCACCTGTGTAATGTGATAAATGAATCACGTACAAAAGTGATAATAATCATCAATGGATACCACGCGCTCCTTCCGATCTTTCTGTGTTCTTTTCCCCATCTTGGAATATGCCGTCAGAGAATTTGCCAACGCCCTCACTCAAGCTCATACCAACAAGGAACACCTGCGGTTTTTACGTGAATGTCGGGATTATACCAAGATCGTTCATAACCAATTCCTTGCTGAAATTAGAAGCAAAAGGATTGTATATTCTAATAATGCACTGGAAAGGAACATCATTGAATCTAGCTTCATAAAAGAAAGTTACAACCATAATATGAATATCAGTCAGGAATGTATAAACTTGATCCTTTAATATCAAAAGAAATTTGTAAATTGTTTAAACTTTAAGGTAGGCAGTAGAGATGTATGAAAATAGGATTATCATATTTGTAAACACAGTACGAGGGTAGTAATGTTAATGAGTTTCCAAACTCCGCCTCCATGACACCTGTCAGGTGTGGATCTGAGGTGGGGTATGGTCTGTTTATCAGCAATGTACCCTGAGAGTCTATTGTGATTTTTAGCCAAATGAGTTATAAGGCCACTCCTACCTCGACACCGGCCTGAGTGGGGATATGGAGCCTCTAACGGTTTTGTATGTTCGTCAGTACTGTTCTTGTAGTATATATATTTGTGACTTCTCACACTCTGTATCAGTCCTTCGTCAATGGCTTGAAATAAAGTCGAAACCGGTCAGGACCTACACCCTGTTTCTTATTTTTCACCTGTGGTAATGTGTGATAAATGAATCACGTACAAAAGTGATAATAATCATATATATATATATATATATATATATATATATATTATATATATATATATATATATATATATATATATATATATATATATATATATATATATATATAAATATAAATGTAGTACAAAAAATGGCGATAAAAATCATTAAATACGAAATAAAATGAATCGACCACAAGTATTATACTTGATATTCCACTCCCTTTGTGGTCATTCATTACTATCAGATGAGATAAGGGGCAGAGAGAGAGAGAGAGAGAGAGAGAGAGAGAGAGAGAGAGAGAGAGAGAGGGAAAATGATGGATTTTCTATTTATGCATGAAAGATGAGATCATAAATCACACCACGTACCTCAATATCGGCAACATGTAGCTTCTCTTTGTAAAAAAAATATCACTGTTCGTTTTTATCTTTGACAGATTTTGTCAACAGAAGTTCCTTTCTTTTATTTCATTATGGAACATTCTTGATGTGGTGAACTGCCTTCTTATAGTTTTGACTTTGTAATATTTGATTTTACTATGAAAGTTCTAGCATGCGCTTACATAATCTGCTGGGAGTATTCGCGTGTATAAGAGTTTTATTAAAGGTAGTAAAAGCAGGTATCACTCTCAATGGAATTCAACCATGATATGTAACATAAACTTCTGTAATATATATATATATATATATATATATATATATATATATATATATATATATATATATATATATATATATATATATATGTGTATATATATGTATATAATATATATATATATATATGTGTGTGTTTGTGTGTGTCTGCGTGTGTGCATGTATCAATATAAATAAGAACATATATAATAAAATGGATGGGTATTGTCATTTACCATTTTCTGCAAAGGTAAAGATAAGTGGTTTTTTTACATAAATGTGTGGCTCATTGTAAACGGTAATTTTTATAGGAATTCTTTGTTATTATCATTGATTCATTATATCGACAAATAATAATTTCATACATTTTTTGTTGCCTATGTTTTATAATGATTATTAAAAAGCCTCTGTAGATGAAAGATATAAAGCAGAGTGAGTATGGACATTAAAATATAAGATAAATGAGGAAATAAGGCATCGATAAGAACAAAAAAAAAAAAACGATGAAAAAGAAAGCAATTAAGAAGAAGGTTTATAAAGCAACTTCGTGAAAGTTACTGGACATTGCTTTTTGTTGTTTTCTATCATCACATTATGAATTACAGAGGTAAGAATAGATTTATGAACAGTATTGTAATAATTCTTCTTATTTCCCTTTTTACTTAATTTTTACTGTGTACATTATTAGCTAGGACACAACAATGAAACACGGTTTATACATTGAAAATCTGATGACAACGAATTTTGCAATATAATTTTGACAAAATCCTAAATTAATATGTATTAAGTGCAGGAAGCACTGTAAAACGAGTGATAATCACAAGCACAAATTTAATATGGTATAAATAAAATAAAATGTAAAAGATTGAAAATACCTGAATGCAGTCAATAATCACGTAGCAAGAGACGTAAATAAAAGTATTAATTTTCCTCCATTGTCGGATAAAGATTGTCAATAAAAGAAGGATAAATGTTAATGGAAGCGTAATTGACAAAGAACAAGAAAATGGAGCGTATAAAGGAAACCAGCAAAAACTATGGTAGCAGAGAATGAATAAAATGGAGGGAATTAAATTATTTTAAAACAATTATCGTACAAGACATTCAGACAAAGAAGATACGAACGACTCTCATGTCGTAGAGAATAAACATGAAAAGAAACATTAATTGGGGAAAGAATAGAGAGGAGGTTTTCATTTTTGTCTCCTTTGTGTAAGAACTGAACGTTCATTTGAAGTGTTTTTAAAGAAAATGAATTGAGATTAAAAGTCATTTTTGAGTAGTGGAAGTTGAACTAAATCTGTCAGGTAAAAACTGATATTTCTGTATAGCTCAAGATGTGAACGCTGAAGGAAAGTTATCTGAAAACAAAGATACTAAATGGCAGAAAATCGTTTATAAGATAACAAAATTATCTTATTAAGGAATATGAATAAAACTAGATACATTTTAGTAACACAATAATCAGTGAATGCATTACCGGACAAATTAAACGAAGTATTGAATATCGGTTTGTAGAACTTAATGTTATCTGATAATTCTGGCTCATTTTAAAGCTCTGCTTCGTTGTCAGGCAGATTTCATTAAACTGCTTCTGATTATGACAGTTCGAAGCCTTGCATAAATCATGCTTCAATACTTAAATCTAAATTCCTTAAAATGCCATAGAAATTTTTATAAAATATTATGAACAGGTTATGTCAAACGTTTATTAACTTATCTTTTTATTTTGAAGTCAAGAATCAATTATTTATCGTCTTTCATTCATAGCCACCTAATCTTAATTTCCGTCGTTATATTCTTCACAAAAATGATTGATTGAGCAAATTTACATTTCATTGGTGCTTACTTATGCTCAACGAAGTAACCCAGCAGAATCAGTCACTTCGCCACCGGTTAATTGGAGCTCAGTAGGGCACTGTATGTACATACAGGATACCTCCTGTGCCACATGAATACAATATCTTAATCACAGATCCCTTTAGCAATTCCAGTAAAGTTTCAGTCTCCACCATTTCCTGCACTGCCTTCAGCGGAGTAAAAACACGGCTATCGATATCACGCGTTCCAGTTAATCTGTGGGCTGAATATTCTCCAATGGCTTTCGGCTTTAGAATAACTAAATTAGGCTTAATGGTTCATGCGTAGGTATGTTCCCGAGAGGAATTTGCTTGATTGGGATTTTATGATGCTGTTTGTTACTGTATTTTTTTTCTTATGCAATAGTTTGTATGAAGGGATTTGAACAAGACTTACATGAATATCCAATCCAATTCTTATATATTGTTCTTTCTTTACAGTTATCTGTGCAGTGATTGTGTTCTACTAAATATAACAATTATCACATGAATTATATGAAATTTTATACAAATACCATTTGGTATTGTCACATAGAATTCTTTAAAACATCGCTTTTTAATTTCATCATTGTACTTAAATGTCGCTAGAATTTTAAGCTTTTTCAAGAAATGAGGAATATCTTCCATTTCTCCATGATATGACCGTCAAGTTATTTTTTTTTTTCCTCATACGTTTCTACATAAATATCATCATAAAGAGTCCCGTTGCCACTTTTAATCGTTATCTAATAATGATATTAGATATTCTAATCAAATTCCTGGGTTTCAGATTCCATCTATATAATCATAAATATCCATAGGGCTCCTTTTATTAGTAATCTTCAAAATATGTATGGAACAACCGATTTATTAACTTTACTGCTTATACATTACATTGGGCCAAATCCTCCCTCTGTCAGTGAAGAATGTACAGGTCGTTTACTTTCCTGTAACCCTCCTCCTCTGGGAGTTTTCCTTGTGCAGTAGAGAACAGCAGGAGGGTAAATAAATGAACGGAAGATAATGGAGCTTAAAAGACCAATACATATGAGCTATTGGTAATTTATTAGCTGTTACTGAACGAGACTCGCTTTCCTTTGCTTGCTCGAATATTTTGGTGACAGAGTTCGGGCACCTTATGAGGAATAACTGAGTCATGCGAGAGGTTTTCTTCTTTAATTAAAGGGCTTATAATATTTATGCATATTTATGCTATTGATCTTCAACTTCTTCTGGGGAACATTTGAAAAATGAGAGACAGTAAATCCATCTTCCGATTCCTTTAAAGGTTAGACATTTCCGTTATTGCTCTTCAGCTTAAGTTATGTATATCGGAGATAATGAATAGAATAAGTGAAAGATGAACACTAACTTCAAAGTAAATTCTAGACTGTCAGACCGATTACCGATGTAAAAGGAAAAAATAAATTTTTAAAATTGAAAAATATAGGAATAATAACGTGTATTTATAATGATTTACTGTATACTGTATATAACAGCTGAATGGAGACATGAAGAAATTGATTATAACGGTTTATCTTTTATATTCATCGCACATGTTTGTCACAAACCTACAAATTTATTAACAGCTATTGCAGTCCATCCTCAGTCATACTTTATCTATCTATCTATCTATCTATCTATCTATCTATCTATTTATCTATCTATCTATCTGTTTATCTATCTATCTATCTATCTATCTATCTGTTATTGTTATTATCGATATTAGCTTAAAATCATCATTATTATTATTATGATTATTACTATTATTATTATAATTTATCTTTTTCTCGTTAATTTTTAGTAAACGATCCAGGAAAATAGAAACATTTATTACATTCCATCCGAAGTTATACCTTATCTATCTGTCTCTATCTACTTATTATTATTATTATTATTATTATTATTATTATTATTATTATTATTATTATTATTAATGTACAAAGACTACCATCAACATGTTTCAGTTCAATAACGCAATAGCAGAGTATCATTACTAACGGCAGTTTGGTATCAATTCCGGCAAAAATGCTGACAGCGAAAACAAAGTGGAACCCTGTCGCATCAGCGAAGGCACAATGGATTGGGGAGGAAGTCATGCATCTGGCAGGCTCTCGTCAGCTGGCGTTGAATTTTATGGATGACGGATAATTTAAAATCATAGCCTCTTTGTATATCACCGACAGATTCGTGGATTCTTTTCTACTTATAATCTATTTCTCTTGTCCTTACACTTCTTTCTTGTCTGTTGTCACGTTCTCATTATTTATAAAATAGAACCAATGGGATACATATACATACATACTGTACATATATATATATATATATATATATATATATATATATATATATATATATATATATATATATATATATATATATATATATATATATATATATATATATATATATTTATATATATATATATATATATATATATATATATATATATATATATATATATATATATATATATATATTTATATATTTATATATATATATATATATATATATATATATATATATATATATATATATATATATATATATATATATATGGATGTATGTATGCATTTATGTATGTTCCAGCATAACTCTGAAATGCATGAAGCAATTTAAACCAAACTTGCTATACATAAGACTTACTATCTGGAAAATAATACTGTGGTGGTAAGACATCACTAGCACCAAGGAGGGTGGGGGTGGGAAGGGGTGAAATGCAAAAATAACCGAAAATGACATATATTAGTGTCTAATCCAAACTTTTCGAGGTCGCTCGATGCCCTTTAAGACCAAGTTCAACCCCGATAGGAAGGGCGGGAGATGAAAAGGGGTGAAAAATAAAATGTCAAATATGATCGAGATTAGTGACGAATCCATAGTTTTCGGGCTCACTGAGATGAACAGTGGCATTCCCAATGCCACCTGAAGTCCAAGTTTAGTCGAATAGACCGAATAGAACTCTGCATAACCATCTGAAAATTTTATGGAAACGAACATAACTCGGTGTCGGTAGAGCCTTCTGGAAATTTGTAAAAATGAAAAGAAGTCCTGGATGTGTTATATGCTAGTAAGTATATATTTAAGAATACATCAATTTTCAAACGTGCAAATTACTAAAGGTGGGATATGCATCTCAACGCGTTCGTCCTCTGTGCCAGATTAAAGGAGTTACAATTTGTCTCATACACACATAAACATATATATATATATATATATATATATATATATATATATATATATATATATATATATATATATATATATATATATATATATATATATATATAAATATGTGTGTGTGTGTGTGTGTGTGTGTGTGTGTGTGTGTGTGTGTGCGTGTGTTTTTTGTGTGCTTACGTATAAATTTTAACATCTTTCACAATAATTGAATATAAGGAATTGGTATGCTTGCAATAAATTTCAAGTCTTAAAACAACATCATGAAGTTACAAATATAGGAAGAAGCTCGTTCCTCATGTTAGCGCCCTGCATATATATATATATATATATATATATATATATATATATATATATATATATATATATATATATATATATATATATATATATATATATATATATATATTATAATAGTCTGCTTGATTTTTATTCTTGCCCTTTTAAAGTAAATTACTTTCAGTTAATTTCAATTTAATTTTATTTTTGTGCCACAAGGAAAGCTGGTTAAGGTTGTTCTCACTCCTACCAAAGGTTTTTATTATTTAAGTGGTACCTCGCCCATGAAAGTTGTTTTTCTCTTTTCATGTACTTTTTTGGCTGAAATGCTTGTTTGGTGATTCCCTGTTCGCTGCCTCACGTTTGGTGGGAACTGTTGGCTGAGGATGAAGGCAGTGTGTATTCGGCTCCTTATCTTGGAGGTTTTTTGAAGGCTTTATTCACGCAGGATTCGCCATTTGAATTTTCCTACAATTTTGAAGGATTTGCGTCTGTACTACGGAGGACGTTGCTGGTTTTCCACTATCTGGAGACTGTTGCAGCTGCTTACTGAGGGGCATCTCCTTTGCTGCGGTCGGACGCCTTTCCTGTGCGTTCTGGAGGGCACTGCCTGTGCTCCCTTACATTCTCTATTCATCTTTGCATCCCTGGACTCGCTTGTTGCCCTTGGAAGGACAGCCTGTCTTTCCCCTTGTCTTGTGTGCCTTCGCCCTGCCAACCTCCGGAGTCGTGAAAACGCCCGTTTCTTTTTGATAGCCGGTAAGGATATAAACTGTGTGCACTTCATATAGACGTTGCTGACACGTGTCAGTGTGCTGTATCATCCGGCTGCAGACTCCTTGTGACTTCAGGATCGTTTTTGGACAGCCGTGTGTGTGGTTCTGCCACTTATATAAATTCATCGTGCTTTCACCCTGAGCGTGTGTTAATTAATATTAACATCGACAGTTTATATTTAGGTGGTTTATTATTATGTATTTAATATTAAGGTTTATTTTGTAAAATTTAGGATTAAGGCACTTCCCCCTTTCATTCTCTCCTACTTGAGTTTTCAGGGCTTTCCTAGGAATAGGTTGTTTTCCCTCCTCCTCCCATTTACTCTCTCTCGATCTATCGTGTGAAAGAGTTTATTTTAGGTGGCCGGTTTTTTTTTGTACACCCTTATTCAGCTCTTTTTGTGGGGTTTCATTTAAGTAATTATCAATATTTTTTGTAATAAATAATTAAGGTTGATTAACATTTTGTTCGTTATCCTCTTTGAGGGTTTTTTTTTGTGTTTTGCTCTGTTGGTGATCTTGCCCCTTGCCTTTAAATAATCCTTTGTGGCACTGATCTTAAAAATAAAAAAGAGCCTGCTCTTGCCACTTCCTAAGTATTAAATATTTTGTGAACATAAGTTCATAACATATGTATATATATATATATATATATATATATATATATATATATATATATATATATATATATATATATATATATATGTGTGTGTGTGTGTGTGTGTGTGTGAAATTTTTATCACACCGTGATTTATATACAATCATGAAGCTACAAATGTCGCTTAATATCAAATTCACGCTACCTCAGGAGTATCCCGATAGGGGAATTATCACCAAAGGGAATTTATAAGTGATAAATGGATTGGTACTGCCGGGTCGCGATCACGACACAGAACTTATCCAGCATCTCTTGATAACTCAGTGATAGAACGCCGACTGGAGTTGCTGGATAAGTTCTGTGTCGATCGCGACCGGCAGTACCAATCCATTTATCACTTATTAATTCCTCCTTCGGTGATAATTCCCTATCGGGATACTCCTGAGGTAGCGTGAATTTGATATTAAGCGACATTTGTAGCTTCATGATTATATATATATATAATGTGTGTGTGTATTATACTTTTTCTTTTCTTTTTTGCGAGCGTGCGAGTGAGTGCGCCTGTTTGGTACCTTCTTATCTTTGTCTATTTATGAATTCAAACATTTAGAAGTGATTCCATGTTATGAAATATTCTGGTAAAGCACATTATCAAATGAAGTTTCTTGTACGTGATCCTCACCACGAAATGACTACCATTTTACTGACTGCAGTACACTGCATTGCTGTTTCCCCTCATAAAATTCCACGCGGACCTCGGCTAACTTCGTCTAACTTCCACATGATGCATTTGAGGAGCCGCTCATAATGAAGTACGTTTTGGACTTTTGGTGCAATGTCTTCAGAGCTTGAAAGCTACAAAAATAAGTCTACTGGAGCTTGAGATAAAAGGTTCTTAAGGAAGAGTTTTATCTGCTTCATCCTTGCACGGTTTATGAACCGGTTGACTGGCGTATTATTCTCTACAGACTATCAGTTTCAAGTATTAAAATTAATGTTTAAGTTAAAAGTATGAAAATACATGTTTCTGAAATGCAGTTTAAAAGGATATTCCATACCTTTCCGACTGTATTATTTATTTACTCTTCTTTTTAAATTCATCAGACATTACCCTTTTTTACATTTAAGAGATAAAAATAAACATAAGCGCCCCAAAAATCAAATGGGTGTTGTTCTTCTCAGCATATGTAATGGCAAAAATGCTTCATGGAGAGACGCATTTTAGATGAGTTGTCAAATACAGAGGAGTGTTAATATTTCGCTTTTTGAAAATGGTTTGTAGGATTCGTTACTCATTTTGACCTTTTTGTCCCTTGAATTAGGAAAATCCGAACATTGTTTAATTTGTTAGATTGTGAAACTAATTTGTACACTGCAAATAGAGTGTAGATGAATTCCAAATATATCCTCATGATCTACAAATGCACGTGTTTGTGTTTTGAATACCCTATCTATAAATGTACTGACAAATCCTTAAAATGTGGAAATTCATATAATGCTCTTTATAGAAATACTTTTTTGCCAATAATTACTCGGTGATTTTATGTAATTTGACAATACATGAATATTCAACAGAGAGAGAGAGAGAGGGGGATTTGTCATATGTATTTTCCATATCACAGAAGCTGAATAAACATTAACCAAAATTTCTTTTAATCACAAATTAAAAGGTTATCAATTGCTCTTGATAGCGGGTTTTCATTATGCAGTAAATGGGAAATTTTACTTGATTTACATGAAATTGAGGCCCGAAATCAGTGATATTCTGATTCAGACAACTGACTGTAATTTCACATTGCTTTCAGGGTAATTATACTATTTGCTCAGAATGTAAAAGAACAGAAATGCCAATGTAACGGTACTTAGTTGGTATGTCGAATGATACCAAATCTAATAAAAAAATATACTGGATTTTGTGAGTTCACATAGGAAAAAAGTAAGAAACTGAAATCTGTTGAAAAATACACTATATACTCCTTAGAGCCTCAGTATTATCAGAATTTTATGTAGCATTCAGCCTTTTGAATAGGCAGCTAAATGATTTGAAAACTGTTGTCACCAGGAAAATACAGTTGCCCTTGATATTTCACCTTCGAAACCCTTTCGTGTATTTCATGTATTAACTAAAAAATCAAATTTCTTTCATAATTATTGTCAATATGAAATTATATCTCTCCTTGTAGGTTTCAGAACTTGAAGTGTGAAACCTAAATAAGGATCCTTTGTACTCTCGCAACAGGGATCTTTAGAGGCTGTTCCTGCGTTTAGTCCTCCGTTTATCTTCCATAACGACATTAAGGCCGTCCCAAAGGTCATTTATATTGCTGGTCATGTAGCAGTGACTCTAGTAGGCTTTAGAATTTACTGCCAGAGTATTTATCTCATTTCTTTACAGGAGGTAGGAATTCCTGTTTATCACTGTAAACTGTTTTTTTTTTTTTTTATTAAAGTGTTAAGTAGAATTCATTGCTTAAATATATATATTTACTATGGCAGAAGCGAAGGAACTTCTGTTTTATCTCATGAAACGTAAAGAATTTCATTATGACTGGTTTGTACAATGAGAAACTTTAATGATTTAATGTATTTAGAAAATCACTCAAAATTATCAACAAAATCATAGTTGAATTAACGCACTTGGAAGAAACAAATATTCTTATATATACAGTACATACATACATATATATATACATATATATATACATATATATATATATATATATATATATATATATATATATATATAATATATATATATATATATATATATATATATATATATATATATATATATATATATATATATATATATATATATATATATATATATATATATATATATATATATATATATATATATATATATATATATATATATATATATTTGTGTGTATGAATGTTTGTTTATTCGCACACATGTAAGTAATTATATTGGTGTATGTGGAAAGTCTTTTAGCAATATTACAACGTTAACATGCACTAATAACAGGTCATACTAAGAGGTTATGAGTAATTTGACAGAAATCTCTACTAATTATCTTGAAGCTCGAAAATTTTGTTTTTTTCCTGTGTTTTCCAAGTTAGAGTTTTTTTGTATTCATTATCATTACTATCACGGCGCTCCAAAGAAGCTCATTTTTGGCTTTCAGTTCTTTTAGTTTGAATTCTCAAGCTAGCACCTCAGATGAGAGTGAATATCTATCGTTTCTGAGAATTTAAATTCTATCCTTTTCAAGAATACCATCTTCATTATGACTATATTACATTAATACGGAAGAGGAATCGTTAAAGAGTACAAATGGAATAACAAGCATTATTTGGTCACAAAGACCAAACAGCTAGGTGCTCGATGTTAACGAGTTTTCAATGTGGGTCTAATGTCCACCAAGGCAAAGGAAGTCATTTTGCGGGAGAATCAACCTTCGCTCTGGGATTAGAGGATGCTCAGGGCAATGACCTCGGTGATTTGCACTTCTGCCGTCAACACTTTAGAGATGTCTGCAATTAGCGCCCCAGTTTCTAAAAAGGCAGGGGCCTAACACGTGACCACGAAGCCTCACACAGATACGGATACACACACACACACACACACACACACACACACACACACACAGATAATATATAGCATGTCTGCCTATATATATATATATATATATATTATACATCGTTTCCAGGTGTGTGTTCATCCCTAAGGTGTTGACTGCACAGGTTCCAATTGTGTGTTTGTGTGTGTCTGAGAGAGAGAGAGAGAGAGAGAGAGAGAGGAAGCGTGAGCATGTGTCTGCCTGTGTCTCTTTAAGAAACAGGGGCACTAATTACACATCGTTTCCAGGCACAGAAGCTTCATCCCCAAGGTGTTGACTGCACAGGTTCCAATTATCGAAGTCATTGTGTGTGTGATATTACAATGCAAATTGAGCACATCGTCAATCAACAAGAAGATTATTACCGACTCAAGAATATTTTCTTCACCATTTTCCTAAATTGCTCTTCTCTGAAAAATATTAAATGTGTAAATGAAAAATGAAAACCTCTTATATCTTAGTGCTTATTAATAACATGCTAGCCCTTCATAATAAAAAAACTCAATGCAATTCATTAACACAATTTAATCTTCCATCTTATTAACCACAGACCTGGGTCCCAGAGCGGCCGTAGAGTTTCCGTAACATATTCGGTCTATTTCTTGCAACAGCGACTTGGCTATTGTCTCAAAGGAAGACAAATGTTCTAATAAACGAGATGAACTTTCTGGAGAGAGTAATGATGTGAACAAGGGTCTGTTACGCTGCCATTATTGCCTCTTCTTGCTCTTTGCCTGCATGGACTTTGAAGTCTTGTTTAGAAAATGCTTCAGTTATATCTACGTGAATATGAAAGTGTATTTGACATCATGTACTCAGGGAAATTCTGAACCCTTTCTGGTATTGCATTTTATTACTTTTTCTTGTCATAAACTTAGTTCATCTATAAGAGCATTACTTGATGAAATACGACATTGAAAATAAAACCGTTCCAGAAGAAATTAATGCAACCATGCATTCATACTTACGTATATATAATGCACACACCACAAACACACAGCTATATATATATATATATATATATATATATATATATATATATATATATATATATATATATATATATATATATATATATATATATATATATATATATATATATATATATATATATATATATATATATATATATATATATATATATATATATATATATATATATATATTTTATATATATATATATATATATATATATATATATATATATATATATATATATATATATATATGTATGTATGTATTATGTATACATACGAGCCTACGTTTGTCCAGGTTTCAAGAATTAGGTAACAAAATACAGTATATAATACATAGTCGCATCTATGGAACCTAATTGATTGAGTTTTCCGTACTACTACAGTAGTATCAGCCTGAAGGATTGAAAGTTAATAAAGATATATAGTCTGAATTTGACACAGACAACAAGTAAAACAAAAATAAAAGCAACCAGTGTTTTATACCTAACGTTTTCATGGGAAAAAGAAAATTAAAAATATCTAATATTAATTAAAATATTTCATTTTCAAACTCTTGCTCTCATAGTTTGGAAAGTATGTTTTATGCTTTGAAACACAGAACATTCTGACAACACCCTGGCGAAGTTCTAGAACGATGGGAGTATTGTAAGTCAAAATTTGAATATTCCGTGGGTGGGTGTTTAACTCTCTTTTAGGTAGATCTAAGTAATAGATATCTACACGGCGGGTATTTAGCGAGAAATGGCAGTTTCTTATAGTATCTTGGTTGCTTATTTACAATTTAACGTTATTTTTTGGGGGTCGAATGTAATTAACCCCTGAAGTCCACCCAACAAGGGGTTTCCATACGCGATCTTCACAAGACAGAGCACGGCTACGTCTGTTTGGAACGGTTCATATCCCGTCCGGCAAGTGCAATAACTTGTTAACGTAGGGGTAGTGCACCCCCCGTCCCCGCCAGTACTAAACACGGCGAAGGGACATTCCATTTGGCTGACAACAAACAAATGCACCGCCAGTATCAGAAGCCCTAAAAGTGTAGAAAAAAAACCAGTTTCCAAGGTAAAAACAGGGTGGAGCCAATACTTAGAATTACCCTTTTAAAGTTGTCTGTCATATAGTAAACTAATTTTCCCATTTACGCTGTTTTTACCGCTTTTTTCAAGTTATTTGCATCTTACATAAAATATACTTGGCAACTCGTTTCCCTGTACACTTCCTTCAATAAGTCAACGGCCTCAGTTGGCTCGTGGCCAGTTTTTTGAATGGTTGGTACAAGCAATCGTGGAGAGCGGGATTATTACTTTGCTGTACGATATTTCGTTGTCTGTGTGTTTTCTTATACTTTACCAAAGTGTACATGTTTTCTGTTTAAGAGAATATCTAAAAAGTGGCATCTAAAAGCAACATTCAAAACCACTTGAATGCCCTTTATGCATTCGTAGAGGCTAAGAGGAAGCGAGAGAATGGTGCAGCTGTTCAGCAACAAGGTAAAACTCGGGGTGCTGCTGCCTCCCAACAACTTCTTCCTCCATCTATGCGCAGAAGAAAGACTCATATCTGACTGATATTTCGCGGACAAAAGAAATTTTGGTGTAAAAACATAACTTAATGTTACAGGGGGATAATGTGAAAAATAAAATGGAAAATAATCGTATATGTAAAGAATGTCACAAAGAAATGAAATGCAGCTGTTGCCGAGTTAATTTTTTTTTTTTTGTGAAAGTGGTTGTGAAAAGAAAAAGAAGTCTTAGAAAAAAGGGTGTCTTCATTCACTCAATGACGTTTTCCCGTATTTATTGTATGATGATATTGGGGGTTTGTTGTAATGTCGTGTCCAAACTGTTATCCTTTTTAAATCTGAAAAATGTTATGAAATCTTACAGTGATTAGTCAGGTTATATAACTAAATAGAAAGTAGAGAAAAGGTTTCTAAATATTCTGTAGAAACGTGAGGTGTAACTCCGGTTAAAGATAACTTTATAGACATCCAAGTGACTTTTGATGGATCATCGCACAGATGAGGACATCAATAAAACTTTGGAGCTGCAGCTGTAATAGACGTAAATACTGGTCTTATTATTTATTTTGAGACTCTAAGTAAAATATGCTTACCTTCTGAGCAGAAGAAAACAGCACTGGATAACAAGACTCTGAGTGAGGAAAATTATCGGCAGTCTTCAAGATCATCCTCCGCTTTGTAAAAAAAAAAAAAAAAAAAAAAAAAAAAAAAAAAAACATGAATGATCTTCTGGGGTCACGGAGGTTACAATAGCTGTACTCACGTGGACACAATCTTAAATAAAACCGAAAAACATTTGTATCAGATGATGAAACGGCTGCATTCGCTGCCATGCGGGACATGAATAAAGGCACGGGTCCCTAGGGTAATGATACCCGGTCGAGAAGGCTGAGTGTGTCAGTCATGTAGCTAAAATGGTGAGAAATGAACTAGAAAAATCGTGTTCATCCAGTGTAACTGTAGTTGGTGCCAATAATAAAAGAAGGAAGGTGTCACATTATAAAGGGAAAAATAAGTTTACCAAAAGTGTTTTCGACCATTTGCATCATTATTTCACCTTATCACTGTATAGAAAAATTGGCACTCCTCCCCAGGAGATGAGGGATGAAATCATGTCCACTTTTTATCACTGCATCTCCACTGATGACAATCCTCAGCACCGTTTATGTACAAAGGGAGGTCTGGTTGGTGGTTCTATTACAGAGGTGTGGCAGAAGGAGTGACAATGACAAAATCACATTCAACCATGGAAATATACCTTCCTTTGGATGAAGGGCAGTTGGAGAACGTGGAAAGTGTGTATAAAATATTAACAACAGATGATTTATGAAGTGACGATGTTTGAAAGGTTTAGCATAAAATAGAAATGAGAGCCTTCATCATTGCATATGGAGCATTTGCCCAAAACATAGAAGGGCAACCAAACGCATGGTTGACTACGCAGCAGCTACTGCATTGGCCACATACAATGAAAGTTATGCTTGGAATCCCGATGAGAGAGTCTGTTGCAAAACTACTTAAACGTAAGGATAAAAAAAAGGACAACAATGATATTTATTCGAAGAACAGGCGATTATGTCAAAGCCTGGACACCGCTTACATACCAGGAGGATTTTGACGTCTCCGAGAAAATGGCCGTTTTCTACAAATGTAAGTGTTCTACCTAACTTTCTAATAACTTAGGTAGTAGTTTTTTTTTTTTTTTTTTTTTAGCTTTTTGACGCTGTTATTGTCATAAAATTTCCTATAATCTTTTCGGAATATTTTGATTACAATTTTTTTTTATTTATAATGATTAATCAGATTTTTATACGATTTTCTTTAATGAAATTGAAGCGTCGAACTACTTATGCTTTTTTTTATGATAAACTGTATTTTTATTCTAATTTTAGCGCATAGGCATTATTTCGTATGAACAGATCTTCATAATTTAAAAAAAATGACTCTAAGTCTTGTAGTTTGGGAGTATTTGCGCCTAAGAGTAGACTGATTTTGGGGGAAATTTTCAGTTTTTTTTTTTTCTTTATTTTCTCCTGTGCCTCCTTCCAACTTAATACAGACGTGAGAAGGTATCTCAAGTGGTTTTGAGTAAATTTTTAAGTCTGTCTGACCATTTTTTCTCGCCTTTGGTTAAACTTCGAGGTTCCCCTCTAAATAAATTGAAATTAGAATAAATACAGCAACTATTACTCCTCCTCCAGGACAGACAGACAGACAGACAGACAGACAGACAGACAGACAGACAGACAGACAGACAGACAGACAGACAGACAGACAGACAGACAGACAGACAGACAGACAGACAGACAGACAGACAGACAGACAGACAGACAGACAGACAGACAGACAGACAGACAGACCTTTTCCTGAAAGCAATCGGAGAACCAATTATTTATCTTTGATGACTTTCTTTGAGAACCTTGATGCTTCCGGAACTCTGTTCCAGCATTTTCCAGACTACGAGAGAAATAAAAAAGAAAATTAAAAATTGGAAAGGTAATAAAAAAAGTTGGCCAGCGTTTTTGATAAACATATTTTATTTTCTTGAAAAAGATTAGCCAACTTAAGTTTTGTAAAACCTTTGAAAACTAGCTTGATTAATGCCTGATTTTAACATGTCAAAGAAAGTGTTTTGAAATAAAAGTATCACTTTTCCTTTCTTTACAAAATTCAAGAATTTTGAAAAATTGAAAATGCCTGATTTTTAAGTGGTTCTCACTTCAAATATAAAATATAAGTTATCTGAAATAAATATTTTTAGCATATACATTATTATATATCATATATATTTTCCTTCCTAATTAAATAATACAATTTTAATTCATTAAAATTGTCTAACTATATATATAAAAGTATATTATTTTATATATATATATATATTTATATATATATATATATATATATATATATATATATATATATATATATTATATATATATATAACAGTGGGGGCACTTACCTCTTTCCCCCAGGTAGATATGGCCTTGAAGTTCTATCTCTGTATCTCCCAAGCAAACCTGGCATCCTTTCCTTTATTGCTTAACTAAATGAATTAACTTACAAAAATAAATTTGCCAACCCAACATCGCAAATTGGCCCAATTGAATCCCCAAAAAATAACTCAGTTATAAATTAATAGTCCACATTCCCCAACCAGGAAAACATTTATTTCCCCAAATGTTGTATAAGTCAAAATTTTTTTATATTTTATCAATCGAAACATCTGTAATTTCATAATGTTTGAAAATGATTTATTCTAAAGGAATATGAAGAAGAGGCAACATAGGATTGATGAAATTAGATTGATCATGGAAATATATGTATATATTCAATATATGTCTCAAACATGTATGTATATATATATATATATATATATATATATTAAATTTTATATATTTATTTTTTTTATCTTAGATGCATATTATTATATTAGTAACCTGTTCAAATATATGAACTGTCTATTTACATTTTAATTGCTGACATTTCACAGTTCATCTTAGTTGTATTTCAAAGAATTACAATTTAATAAATTGCTAAAAACTTCACTAGAAGAACAAGGAACAGTCTTATACCTAGAAGGAAAAAGAACTACTCGCATTGAGTATTACAAAAAATAAAGATAAACATACAGACAGAAGAAACAGCTTAACGAGATCGCCAGGCAATAAAAGATTATGTTTGGGAGTTTGTGGAACCGTCAATTTGATAATTAATCATTGTCATTTGTTTGTACTTTTTCCAAGGTCCTATATATATATATATATATATATATATATATATATATATATATATATATATATATATATATATATATATATATATATATAACATTGTATTCCAGTATATTGCTTAACTAAATATTATATTCGAATGGATAATTTATTAATCAATGGAAGCGCAACTCAGGCTACGAATTCTTAATTTCTTTTATGCTCATTTATTCCTTATTGATCCGGTCTCAAACTGGTTATTAAGTTTTATATATATATTTATATATATTTTATATTTATATATATATATATATATATAAAACTTGGATATACATATATATATATATATATATATATATATATATATATATATATATATATATATATATATATATATATATATATATATATATATATATTTATCTTAGATGCACTTATATTTTTGCTGGAAATTGCTCGTTTGCTTTTTAATAAGCTTATACAGACCATTCTTATTTCAAAAGAAAAATATTGATCATTTCTCATATCCAATCTGCTTGAAATCAAAGACTTTTCCAAGGGATTATCTCTCAATGGAAGCGCAACCAGGCTACTTATAATATCGGCTTTTATGTTTTATTTTCGGTCGTAAAAAACTTGGATATACTCCCCATATCCTCGAATATTTTTGCTGGATTGTTTACGCGCTCGTCGGAAAAATATTGCGTAAAGACTGGGAATTGGTGTTCAGTGCACATAACGAGATGTGAAATTTTGTTTCCAGGCTAATTGTTTATATGTAGTAATTCTGAATTCTGAACAGCAGAGGAAAAGTTTTTGGGGATACGTCATAGATTTTTTTAGGTAAAGAAAAAGCTGCTATAGATAACCAAGTTGAAGTGAATAAATATTAAATCAGGATCTTTCTTCCTTCATTATGGTCCTCTTTAGTTGCACTGAAAAGTAATTACAAAGTGTTTATAAAGAAATCAAAATGAAAGAAAGCTTTGTCATTGTTTTCAGTAAGTCTGAAGAGGACCTTAGTTGAGGTTGAAAGCTCCTGTTTTATATTGATTCACTTGAATTTGCATTTCTACAGTCCTTTTTCTTAATTATTTGAGACTAACAGAAGAATGTGTTTTCATTACTGATATTTTATTTATTCTATAATATTTTGATTCGGAAACAAACGCCATTGGAAACATGACGTTTTAGATGATCAGTTAGATAAATTTTCCACTAAATTTCCGTAAGATGAAGGGGCAAAAAACGACGTAAATTACCTAAATATGACTGTTTTCATCGATAAGATAGGTAATATTTGCCTTATGCTTCGATAGAAAAAACCCTATCACATAACCTAATCAGTGGATATAAACAAGCAATGTAAGACTTTCTAGACATGATTCCTCTTGTTTTATTACTTTTGTCTTTTTTGAGGCGTGCTTAACACCTGTTATTTCAAGAAGGTGACAGATCTCCATAAGCCTGAACTCCACAGCAAATAACGCATCATTATGCGGTAGCATCAGTCTTTCAAATAATACTCTCTAGCGTTACAATAAGTCATAAATAACCTCAGGGATCATAATATGATTAGCCTACTCAAGGAGCACCGCCATTATTTTTTGTATTTCAGTTTCAAGCGAGGATGATTGACCTCATCACTGTGATCTGTGTCATCATTTACGTCATTCATCTTGTTTTCGATGCAATGAAAGCATACCATTATGGATTTACTATTATGAAGAGCACAGACATTTATATATTTATCTTGTTTTATGTGTTCACACAAAATGTATAGGACTAAAGTGTGTATGTGTATATGGATGAGATATCAGGGAAGCTATCACATACTGACTAAAACATTTTAATTAATTGTCCCTTTCGGTCACGGAACTGTTTCTGTAATGTTTTTTTTTTTATGGTGAATCACGAAAACTGCAGTTCAGTCAGGGAGTTTCCAATTTTGAATTCCATCACCGTAATGTTTTTGAAAGCGTAAGTTTGTTGAAATAATATTCTATAACAGAAGAGTCTTCCAAGATTTTAAACCCTTATTTTTATAAATTTTAAAAATAGGGTTAATTGTGTCATACATAAAAAATAGCAAACATTGCTCCGTCCAAAATAAAAACATTTTTCGGAAATAAGATTTGTTCAAGTGTTCCTAACACCTGTCGTAAAACAGTAACTTGTTGAACTGCACGATAGCCATCCAAATATATTGCCATTTTCTATTGAGGGAGTCGCGTATGAAAGCCAATACTGTGATAATGTAAATTCATAGTAAAGAAACTAAGTAATTTAACTTCAAAGGGGAAAACCCTTACCGTACCTCTCTGAATGAATATCTGAATATATTAGTAGAACGTATCTTCATGTATCCAAATTAATACAGATATATAAGATGGCATCTTTAAAACAAAGGAAAATATTTAAATGAATTCCTCTTCTATGTTTTGATTTTCAGGGTTATTGTAAAGTAAGCATTAGTGAAAAGCAGCATCTCGCTATTACTAGTACATACACACACATGTATATATATATATATATATATATATATATATATATATATATATATATATATATATATATATATATATATAATATATATATATATATATATATATATATATATATATATATATATATATATATATATATATATATATATATATATATATATATATATATATATATATATATATATATATGTATGTGTGTGTGTGTGTAGGCTTTATAAGTTTTCTTTAAAATAAGAAAAGACAATTGCATCCCTTTCTTAGATATTTTAATACACAGAGAACCATTTCAATGCAAACTCAGTATTTACAGGAAACCAACCAACAACTTAACTTACAGTATGTCCATTTTTATTCAGGCCATCACCTTCATATCAAAATATCGATTTTTTCTTCTATATTTTTACGAGCCTTGCGCATTGTCAGTCCTCAGTATTTGGATCAAGAAATCGAACATATAGGAAAAATAGGGGCAGATTTATATTATCCTTCACATATACTAGATATTTGTTATAATCATAAAGCCCACAAAAAGTTTTATAGTGGAAGCAACATGGAGAAAGAAACCCCTAAGAACATTCTTAACTTGCCTTATTTTAGTGGTTTTGAAAACATAAAATCATTGTTAAAATTTTAATGTCAACCTTGTTTTTTCCTATAATACCACACTAAAAGGAATGTTAATAAAAAATAGCCCCAAGAAAAAAAAAAAAAACATAATATATAAAATTCCATTTTTGGACTGCCCCTCTTTTTTATCGGCCAATCTAGCAAGGATTTAGAAGTACGTATTAAACAGCATAAGTATTCTTTCAAAACTGGGCAAATATCCAATGCTACTTTATATTCATTCATGTAAGTGAAAACTCTCAGAGGATAAATTGGACTGAAAGTTCAGCGATTGCCAGATCGAAAGATTTCTCATGAAATCTCTTAGAACCCGCTGTTATACAGCTTACTTCCAGTTGGAATTTTAACATTAGCCCTGGCATGTATTATTTGGACCTTTGTTTAGTGAAATGTTCAAGAATGACCTAAAAGATAAAATCAATGACGTAACCCTTTGATTACGGCCGAGGTGAGGCCTCACATTTCCCACAGTCCGGCGGTTTTTCAGACGGTGATCATCTGTAGCATGCTACCAGGCACACGAAAAAGTAAACAATCATTGTAATAGCGGTTTTATTTGTTGTTTTGCTATGAATTATTGTTTTGCCATGAATTATTGTTTTGCTATGAATAATATTGTGATAGTAGCCATCCGTATTATGTATATGTAATTAATGTAACAACACAAATAAATAAATACAGGATAAATACTATATATCGGGCTTTACTGTTGCCAGAGTGTAAGGACTTTACTGATTGCGAATGATAGTCTTATTTTTTCTTTTGTCATTTTGTTTCATTCTCTTTGAATCCGCAAAAGGCAGCTACATCACAGTTGAATGTTATAGTTAAAAATTATTTGTATATCCGCCAGAAAACTAATCATAAAGAATGTTCATCATTTTTATGTTTCAGCATAGTATTCCACTAGCAAGGCAAAAGAGAGAGATATATTATTTATTATTATGAGAGAGAGAGAGAGAGAGGTGACATAATGAAAATTTTACCAATGATTTATTCCTTCTAATTGTACTCCAATAGCATTGGAAAGTAGTCTCATTTCATTAGACAGAATAACAATAATGGTTGCAAATGAGCATATCACTGATTATATATTAACCCCATTTCTGGATGATATTTTTATCAATAACCAAGCACCCAGTTGCCAAGGGATACCGTACGTAGTTTTAGAAATTCAGATTTATCAATGCTGTGTGAGCTCTTATATGAGAGACCAACATTAGCATTTGTCTTACCTTGGTTTTACCATTCAGACATAACACATAGACTTATAAAGTTCTCTTGATTATGGGTAATTCACGAATATATTTACTAGTTTATGTCACTCATACTGAATATTTCAGCAATAAAGACTAACTTCTCATATTTTAGCATACATTCTTGGAAATAAATAGGAATTTTACCTATTCAAGTTTATATTTTTTAGATGTATATAGGAATTCCTTTCAGTAATTATATACTTTATTTGTGTTACACCATTTTTTAAGACTGCTATTCAGAAGAAATAAATACCCCTGACACTTCTATAATACTGAGAATGCCGTGTTACTTACCAGGAAGGTGTTTTGTGAGAGAGAGAGAGAGAGAGAGAGAGAGAGAGAGAGAGAGAGAGAGAGAGAGAGAGAGAGAGAGAGAAACCATATAAACGGTAAGAATGGCAGGTATATATTTTTCCTGGTTAGTACAGCTGCTGCCAAATAATAAATCAACACTGAGAAAAATGATACTATCTTTGTGTGCCATATAAGCTAAATAATTTATATAGGTTCAGGTTAAAAGGATAAAAGAAGACATATAACTGTTTCCCTTGAGCCTCTCATTTACCTGTGAAGATTATTCTAGCAGATTATACGTTTGCAGTGTACAAGTGGGGAATTCTTTTGTTATTTTTGGCCTCAACGATGTAGGTAATTGCAAAAACGACTATTAGACATCCTAACAATTTTCTGTAGTCTGAAATTTCCGCAGTGTTTTTATATTCGTAATCTATTCCCCATTCACCTTTTATCCAAACCTTGTCTCCATATTATGAATGGTAATCAGCCACGTGCTGGCAAAAAGAAACAACCCCTGGCCTATAAAGGGATTAGTCATTGTCCTGCACAAATGGTACATGCTGCATGGGGCAATATAAGTACTCATCCTGCCCAGGAAACCTTAGGCTACCAATAATACCCGACCCCTTCTCTTCTTTCTTCTTCTGTGTGAAGGAAATGGAGTCTATTTCTTTACTGGAGCAGTAGCAAATTACCCGAATAAAAGATATAAAATTTTAAAACATTAAAGATAGAAAATTTTATATATATATATATATACACAGTATATGTATACAGTATGTATAAATATTGTATATATATATATATATATATATATATATATATATATATATATATATATATATATATATATATATATATATATATATGACTTTTATCACATCACCGTGATTCATATACAATCAATAAGCTACAAACGTCCTTTAATATCAATTCGCTCTACCTCGGAAATAATATATTTTCATATATGTTACCGAAGGGAATTTTTAGTTGACAATAAGTTCGTTGTCGCGTGGGTTAAATGCGTCCACTGTAGTCCTGAGTTCTTGTCCTTCGCTGGTTCGAGCCCACGGGACGACGAACTTATTATCAACTAAAAAATTCCCCTTCGGTAACATATATGAAAATATATTATTTCCGAGGTAGAGCGAATTGGATATTAAAGGACGTTTTTAGCTTATTGATTTATATATATATATATATATATATATATATATATATATATATATATATATATATATATATATATAATATATAAATTACTGACTCACATCAGGATCGAACCCATGTCTTTCAATTGAAAGGCAAGGCTGCTACCAACCAGGCCATATATATATATATATATATATATATATATATATATATATATATATATATATATATATATATATATATATATATATATATATATATATATATATATATATATATATATATAATGTATGAATCCATATCAATGCTGCCTACATGACGCAAAAATATGTTTTGTTCACTATAGTCAAACCAAAATGTAAAGGCGGGTGACAGGAGGTTTCTCCCGGACTATATCGTTCACAATTAAGAACATTGTGGTCATTTTACCCATAAGGAAACCGCCGTACTTAAACCTAAAACCTCAGCGGTAAAGGCGGATTAAGCACTTAGATGGAGTGTCCGCTCCTCCGTATTTATCCCGCGTTTCCTTTGTTTTCATTTCTTCTAAATGCGACATGAGTAACCTTTGTGTGTGTGCGTGTGTTTGTGTGTGCGCATATTATTATATATATATATATATATATATATATATATATATATATATATATATATATATATATATATATATATATATATATATATATATATATATATATTTAACATTTAAAACGATACAGCCTATCAAAGAAGCACAAAGGAAAGGTGTGGTTGATCCTTTACAAGTATACAAATGTAGAGATTTGATAAGAGATAACCTTTTATGACCTTTTAATTGCGCTACCTATCCCAGAATAAGACTGATGAAAACAAACTCCCTATTCCAAGCTGATCTTACTGAAAGATTTTATCGGATATTGGGGTCACGTCTTTAAAGGATTGAAATTCCAGCTTGTATGATTAGGATTTTACTCGTGTCATTATAATGCCATAAAATTCATTTGGTCTTTCATCTTCGTCTATCTATGACAGCGTTTTACTTATGTACATTGTCATTCACTCGACTCATCCTGTAAAGAAAGTACGCCCAACGTGTTCTTCCTGCTTCAGCTGTGGAAAAAGCGGAAAAAACTGAGACGTGTTCTCCCTGCTCTTGCCAGGTCAGTGCATACGACATTCACAATTACTTTGCGAAAGAAAAGATAAACAATGGGCTATTGACCGATGTGACAAGAGTTTACGATCGGGCATGTGAAGCTACCAATATTCTCAGGACTATGGAAAGAATCATCAAGAAAGGGAGTGATACGGAAGAAGAATTCAGAGAACCAACTTTCAACGCATCTAAAGTCAGATGTAAACCATCTTAATAAGAAGGACAAAGAATAACAAAAGAAACGAAAGTCTGGGTGAAGGGACTGGTCTCGCACCATCCAATACAGAACTTGATCCGGCTTTACTATAAGCTGATGAGATTTTTCCCTTTGTCTACATGGGAAAATGTCCTCAACTTTTACATTCAAATACGAAGCATTCTGATGAGACCTCCTGTCATCTGCCTTGACACTTTGGTTTGATTATAGTAAATATGGATATTTGGCAGGTGACAATCGCATTTACATGGCACATGCAGGTGTGACAGACGACGTAGGTGGTACTTGAGATACCGGAATCCTTTTGATGGAAATGACCGTTTGTTGTTTTCTGCTCTCGTTTACCTTCCACCTGCGTTGAGTTTGGTGGGTCTGGACGCTGGAATACTACATTGGGAATAGGGCCTGGGATTATATCGAGTACTTCTGACAGATTCAAATTCCTTGTTTGATTAAATGGCGGTCAAATGTCGGGGGGAAAGTGGAAATCGTATTAGCTACCAGTAATAAAGGAAGATGCCAAAATCTGCCTTTGTCAATGAAACAAGGAATTAGAGACTGTAAGAAGGACTTGGGATAATCCCGGTGCCCTATTTTCAAGCTATTATTCCATTGGTCACTTCCTCCAAACTCGACGAAGGTGGAAGGTACCGAGAGCTGAAAACAAGGCAGGTCATTTATGACAAAGGACACTGGCATCCCTAATACCACCTACGTCGTCTGTCACATCTGTAAGTGACTTGTACCTACTATTGCCACCTACCTAATATCCATATTCACCAGGAACATTATAAATTATTGCTGATCAAAATATATTGTTGTGTTGTATATGCAGAATTTTTATGGACCCTTTAGATATAAATACACACACATACACTGTATACACACACATATATGTATATATATATATATATACATATATATATATATATATATATATATATATATATATATATATATATATATATATATATATATATATATATATATATATATATACACACACACACACACACACACATATATATATATATATATATATATATATATATATATATATATATATATATATATATATATATATATATATATATATATATCTATATATCTATATATCTATATATATATATATATATATATATATATATATATATATATATATATATATATATATATATATATATATATATATATAGCTCCATTGGCTATCTATTTGCTCTTCTTCTTTATTCAGACCTTAATTTACAACTATTCCTATAAGACATATTGAATGAATTTCCTCTAAAAAAAGTGATTAGTCACATATGAACAATACACACACACATATATATATATATATATATATATATATATATATATATATATATATATATATATATATATATATATATATAGCCAATGTAGTACAGAATGAACTCGTGTTGAGAATATAAAATGCACTCATCTTCTTTCGTGGATTTTATGATATTCTCAAGCACGTGTTCATTCGTGCTACATTACATATATATATATATATATATATATATATATATATATATATATATATATATATATATATATATATATATATATATATATATATATATATATATATATATATATATATGTATGTATGTATATAGTATATATATATATATATATATATATATATATATATATATATATATATATATATATATATATATATATATATATATATATATATATATATATTCATATACATACATATATTATTATAGTTATCAAGAAGTCTTAGCATGGCAGCCATTCAGCTTTCCTTCATTTACCCTTGAATGTATCGAAAGTAAAGTACAGTAATCGCTGAAAGCTGCCCATAGTTGCTTTAAGCTATTGAGAGTAAATTCGTCACTGCACAGGCGACCCAATTAACCTTAACGTTATCAACATCCCAATCTGTCCCCCTTTTTACCTGGGATGATCATTCAGAAAAGTCGAGGATGAGAGGCTGACTGTCACTCCCTTAATTCAACTAAGCTACTTAAGAAAACCTTTCTGAAGGCAGATTGAGTTGGCTGGATTGTCTTTCCGCAGGAATACCTTTGGGAATACAAGCAGATGGCCGGAATACCTGGGCAAGTGACACATCCTTAGCCAGCTACCACGTGGCCCCATTACTGGGGCCCCTACTCTGGACAGCGGCCTTAAAAGGGCCTTGGACAGAGACATCTTGGCAGTTAGCCATACATGCGGGCGAGTGATACAAGACGCTGAGAGGTCACCCTCCACCCTTCCACCCAGATGTCCACACCAGACTCCTGACGTGTCCACCTCCAGCCCTCCCAGTACAAGTCCTCCTACCCAGGAACCGAACTCAGTGTCCACCTCTACAATCCACCTCCAACCTTGTGTCATTTGGTCCCAGTACTACAGTCATATTCTGTGTTGGAGTCAGTTTTTCCTTTACTGGCGTGTAATGTAAATCTCTCTTGCAGAGGGACCTATTCGCAGTGGACTCATCTTGGACTGTGCCTTGCCTTTATTCAAGACTCCAGTAGGAGGATCTTCAGGCGTTGCAAGCCCTTTAACAATTCAATTACCCATTTTCCCTTCTAATGCTTTTCTTTTGTAAATATAATTCGTTAATTTATCCCAAGTGTTTACATAACATTTCCTTATGAAGTAGAGCCTTCAGCTCCTAAAATCATCCCTTGTTCTTTTTTTTTTTACGATTTTCCTTTACTTAAGTCAGAACTCCAAGCCCAAATAAATAAGTTTCCGTTGCCAGCCTGTAAAAATCTCTAGAAATCATATAACCCCTGGGAAATTAGTAAAAATGGCGACCTTCCCATAGATCTCGTTTTGCAGTTGCATTTTACCCTCTATTGTTGCTTTGTTGCATTTGCAATTCACCAAATCAGCGATTAGCAAAGCTAAACTGGGTGTGAGACAAATTCCAAACCTGGTACCAAGATCACAGACCAAGAGAGTTCCACATAAGTAATGTGTTTATCTTAGCAAAATTTTTTCTTTACAATTGTGACTGTTTCTAGGAATTAGGAATAGGGACGCATGTATTCACTGAGAGAAGAGAACTGCTGTATTAGATTTGTTAATGCATGCCGTTTCAGATTAAGTATTTAGGGAAATAATAAGTGCTAACCATTTTTGTTAGAGGAATAGTGCAAAATTCCTCTGTGTTAAAATCTTTGCCAGTTTTCTGTTCGAGGAATAGTGCAACAGAAATTACTCTGTGTTAAATGTTACTTCGCATTTCAGATTAGCGAATTATTTAGGTACGAATAAATTCCCACGTGGGACAAGACGAAGTCAGCTTGCATTGCTGAAATACTCTCTCTCAGAATAGCTAGAATTTAAAGCAGGTATTAGGAAAGCAAAATTTTGAACTCCGCTTCTAGGGAAAATTACTGTTATCTGCTCATCCCGGGAAATTCCCCTGAGTCCCAGACGGCCTATAAATAGACGGGTTCATTCACACAGAGTCTAAAAATAATTCTGGTGAGCGTCAGATGACCTTCACCCCTCCCCTGCGTACCTACATTCATCACCCGTGCAGTGTCCCCATAAAAAATTGTTCCCTACTTGGGCCACTCTCAGCAAAAAAATTTTTGTCTTTTTTTTCCTGCCAGTAACTTCTCAGCCCTATGGGACAAATCCTAATTCCAAGTCTTTCGAGACTCCAAATTCTACGTTGTACGAGGCGAGAATTTCCAAGTCCTAAGAGCAAACCAAATTTCAAGTCTTATGAGACTCCACTAAATTCTATGTCTTATGAGGTGAGAATTTCTAATTCCTACATGCGAACCAAAATCCAAGTCCTTTTGAGGCCTTATATTCGTGTATTTCACACACATTCAAGTCCTTACAGGATTGATTATTCCAGTTCATTGGAACAACCTTAAGTCTTTGCGAGACCCCAAATCGCTCATTTAGCACAAACCCTAAGTTCTCAGGAATGCCTTAATTTCACACTACAGCCAGCCAAGTTCGAGCGTGACATAAAATCCAGTTACATCTTATGAGACGCATATTAAAATTCGTTCGCCATGAACAACCACATCTTACCCAGACATTAAATTTTAACAAAATCTCCTCAGGCTTACTGATCAATTGGCTTATTCAGACATATCAATTCTCATTCAGTCTGAACAATTGAGTGTTTCAGATTCTTGCAATTAAGTCTTTTCAGACAACCTGAGTCTTCTCAGACATATTTGATTCTCCAGCGGGTCCAGTCCATATAACCATTATTTCAAGATGGCTATGCCAGAGCCCAACAAAATGAGGACTTTAAATTCTACATGTCATCTGGAAAGGACATGGGACTATCAGGACAAGCCCTGAGGGAATGGGTTCAGAGAGAGAGTGGACAATGCCAAGGAGGAGATAGAATGGCAGAGAGAGAGAGAGAGAGAGAAGAGAGAGAGAGGAATTGCCCAGGAGAAAAGAGAGGAGATAGAATGGCAAGAGAGAGCAAAAAGAGAGGAGATGGAGGGACAAGAGAGGGAGAAAGAAAGAATCGCCCAGGAAAAGAGAGAGAGACAGAATGGCAAGAGAGAGAGAAAGAGAGGATCGCTCAGGAGAAGAGAGAGGAGATGGAGAGGCAAGAGAGAAAGAAAAAGAGAATCGCCCAGGAGAAAAGAGAGGAGATAGAACAGCAAGAGAGAGAGAGAGGAGATGAGAGGTAAGAGAGAGAGAGGGGAGATAGGGGAGATGCACCCCATGACCTCCAGATGTTAGTGGCAGAATGCCACCCCTACCCTCCTGTGGCGGGAATGAGCCCTCAGCCAAGCTCAGATGTTTATGCCAAAATGGACAGAGGCAGAACCTGAAGTATGGATTGAGAGGGCCGAAAGGAGTCCTGGAGTGCTGCACCCCTCTCCCTGCAGAACTCTCCCTTGTTCTCACTAAATTCCTGGGAGGAAGGCACTTGTTGCCTACCATGCCCTCTCAGCAGAGGATAGGGGAACTGGGAAGCCTGCAGTGGTTACCAAGGACGAGATTACCCTGGTTACCAAGGCGCAGTTCGTAGACCCCAGGTCCCTGAGCAGTGTGGAGGAGGCGTTGAGAGAGCAGCCAAGAGAAGCAGGCCAGACTTGGTCTGATTGGCCATACCATTCTGAGGGGCATTAGTAAAATGGCTCGAGTCCCGAAGGAGCCACTAGCGCCGCAAAGGTACTCGAGAAATTTAAATTTGAGCATTTCCCTGTCCTGCCCTGCCCTGGCCACTCATTCAGTAGAAAAACCCATGCAACACTCAAAGTGTTGCCGGATAGCAGACATGGGAGACTCACCACCCTCAGGAAGGATCCATGGGGCGGAAGATAAATCCCCTGCCCCTCCTCGGAGGATCAAATCCCCCCGAGAATGGAAGCTCGGGCAAGCCCCTAACTTGCCATTATTGTAAAAAGATGGGGCACTCAACTGAACAGCGGGCCCCCACCCCCGGCAGATTTCTGCCATGAGACATGCCACGATTGCGGAAAACGGGGACATTTCTCCTCCACCTACAAGCATTGCCCTCTTCACAACCAGCCGAAGACAGTAGGCACCGTAACTTGCCCTAAACAGCCCGCCAGGTGGATTGGGCTTGAGTCCGTGAGGGTTGCGCCTCCAGACAGGTCCAGTCCTCCCCAGAATCTAGAAAACATAATAGACACCAGGTTGGAGGTTAGCCTAATAGTGTGAAGAGAAGTCCCCCCTGGAGCCGTCATTCGGGAAGACGAATGGATGACGATCCTCTGGGTAAATGGGGATAGGAAGAACCTTCCGACGGTCCACTTAAGGGTCACCACAAGCGATGACTCTCAAGAGAGGGAACACATTTTTGGTGTAGCCGAGATGCTCACCACAGGGAAGCCCCTCCTTCTGGGACAAGACCTTATCGAATGGAGGGATCCCTCCATCCCGCTCCTCTGCCTAAAGCCCTCCGAGCCCACGGTTGCCCCACTGCCTCCCCAATGACAGCAGGAGGATCTGCTTCCCTGGACTGTCTCTAGGATCGATCCCATGGCTCCAGGAACCAACCCCTGCCCCTCAGGAAGCCGAAAATACTCCGGCCCCTACCACTCTCCTCATTACCGGAGCTGCAGCTGCCCTGCCCTCCCTCGCGAGGGAGAGGTTAATCGAGGAGCAAAAGGCGGATGCCTCAATCAGCCGCCTCCGCAGCGAGGCTGCCACCACCGAGGATGCCCTCTTTGACTTGATGAAAGACGCCTTCCTGCTGGAAGATGATCTCCAATGCAAGGTAACCTGGGGGCCAAGCGAGCCATCCCAGGTGCGCCATAAACTCGTGGTAGTTCCCCAGACTCTGCAGAAGGATGTGCTAAGTTTGGCACATGACATGGCATCATGGGCACTTCGGTGTCACTCATGCTGTCGAAAGCAAGTTCCACTGGCCTGGTATCCGGAAAAAGCAGTTTGTTGCCTCCTGCCCTAAAGCCAAATGGCAGGAAACTCAAACGAGGTAGTCCCCAGGGCCCCCTCAGGAATATCCCCTCTGTCAGCGTCCCCTTCAGGAACATCGTCATTGACTATTTCACTCTGTTGGGGCAGATGAAAAGTAAATCGGGGAAAACCCATTGCCTTACCATCATTGACCGCTTCACGCGATAACCGGAGGCAATTCTGGTCAGGAGCGAAAGCTTGAAAAACACTGTAAAGGCCCTGGTAAAATTCTTTTGTAGATTCGGGTTCCCTGCCACAATACAAACCGATCAGTCGACACTTTGTGTCAAAAGAATTCATGATGGACGGCATGGCCAACCATTGAATTTAGCATTTTCACTCCCGCCCTATCACCCTGAGAGTCAAGGAATCATCGATTAATTCCACCAATCACTCTCCACGACGCTCAAAAATTGGAGCACGAGGGAGGTGGCTTGGGAGGACAACCTTCCACATGCCCTTTTGCTGCCTGCCACACTCCCTCCAAAACCACTGGGTATAGCCCCTTCGAGCTATTATACGCCCATTCCACCAGGTGCCACTCGATGTATTATATGATTATGGGTGACACATGCAGATTGGGTGGAAGAATTGCCAACCATCCAGAAAAACTTTCGGGCAGATTGGGTGGTAGCCCAGGGCACAGAAGCAGCCACCCAAGAACAGGTGAAGATCAAATTTGACAAGACTGCCCGTTCCCTCTTTCGAGACGGGGAGATCAGGTCCTGGTACTCTGGACAGGCTCCACCAGGCCATCTTGAAACCCATTTCTCAGGCCCCCACTAAATCTTGGGAAAATGTGGGGATCTGAACTACTTAGTGGACTGTGGGAAACAGAGGGCCAAGTGGCTCCATATAAATCTCCTGAAACCATACAAGACCCATAGCGAGGAGACACCGAAGATGATACATCCAACCCTGAGGCAGTAGTTGGCACTGCTGCCCTGGCCAATACGCCCACCACTAACTTTGAAATCCTCGAGAACCTGGAATTCATCACCCCAGGTCTCGTGGCCACCACAGGGAAGATATCCGCTGGTTATTAGACCGAAACTCACAAGTCGTCCGAGACACCCTTGGGTGCATGGACATAATACAGCATTAAACATCATAAACATCATCAGGAGGGTGTGAAACCCATAGCCCAGGGATACTACTGGGTTAACTCAGATAAGGCCCATAGGATTGAGGAACAGGTCCAACTTCAGCTTGATCTTGGCCTTATAAAACAAAGCCACAGCCCTGGGCCTCCACTCCAGTAGTACTAGTACCTAAGGAGGGCGGTGGAGATCGACTTTGTGTCGATTTCAGGAAGTTGAATGAAGCGACGGAGTCGGAACCTTACCCCCTTCCCCGGATCGAGGCTTGCTTAGACAGCCTAGGGAGTGCCCCCTATCTAAGCAAGATTGATTTGGAGAAGGGCTATTGGCAAGTCCCGCTGTCCGAGGAGTCGCGCCCTCAGACAGCGTTCATAACTCCTAGCAGAATCTACCAATGCAAAGTCATGCCATTCGGGTTGAAAAATGCTCCCAGCTGTTTCCAACGTTTGATGAACAAGGTACTGGTGGGCATAAAAAACTGCGTGGTATACTTGGACGACATCATTACCTACGCCAGCACCTGGGAAGAGCACTTAGCAATCCTAGAACAAATTTTAACTGCCCTGGGAAAAGCCAATTTGGTGATCAAAATCTGAAAAAGTGCCAATTTGGTGTCGGGGATATTTCATACTTGGTCCATCAGGTCGGAAATGGCCGGTTAGCGCCAAAGGAGGCAATCATAGAAGCCATCATGAATATAGCTTACCCGTGAACAAAACAGGATGCCCAACGCTTCCTCGAGATGATACAATACTTCCGCAGGTTCATCCCAAACTTCACGGATGCTGCTGCCCCCTCACAAACCTCTTCTGGGGAAAACAGCCCTTCAGGTGCATGAAAGAATGCAAAAGGGTTTACGATAACTTAAAAGCCATATTCATGACTAAACTGGTCTTACATACCCCTGACTATAAACAGCCTTTTTGCCAAGCTGTAGATGCCACCAACATCAGTATCGGGGGCAATAATGTTCCAAGAGAAGGAGGGAGTTAGATACCCAGTGGCATATTATGCCAAGAAATTGAAGCCAGCTGAAACTCGGTATAGTACGATCGAGAAGGAATTGCTAGGAATGGTGCTGGCAATGAAGCATTTTGAGTCATACCATGCTGACCACATGTTCCCTGACTGTAAATACAGATCATAACCCCTCTGGTACTTGACTACATTTTGGAACCAGAATAACGCTTAATGAGGTGGTGCCTTGAATCTCCATGACTATAACTGGAGAATCGAGTACATCAAAGGCACAGATAACAAAATAGCCGATGTCTTATCCAGACAGCATAGCAAGTAACACCCCTGGGCCTTACTAGTGCACAAAAACTCCATCTGTGGGCAAGAAAACCTAAAGTGGCTCAGAACCAATACTTTTACTCCAGGGGCGTGGCCCAACAGCCAGATGGAGATGGCACATTCCCTGCCTTCTTGTAATTCAAGGAACTTCTATCCCTTATCATTCTCTGTTGATCTTTCCTTTAATCTTTTCTTAAATTATCACCACAAGATGCAATTAAAATATGGGATACCATTCCCCTTCAAATACATAAATCATTTTGTTATAAAGCAGTAAGAATAAGAGAGTGGGAAGTGGCACGCTCTTGCGCACATACTTTGGCACAGGGCATGTGTGTCAGCTCTTCCTGAAGGAGTTGCTCCCTTTGGGTTCCCTTTTCCAGCCCTTGGGCTGAGAGATAGTCCAGGCCATAGTTTAGGTGCAAGGATGATTAATCCTGCATAAAACAACAAATACCTCACTCTATTTACCATTGGCTTATTTTCTGTTTTCTACTTTTAACAAAAGTCATTTACTCTTTTATTTATTTATTTACTTGTCCAGCCTTTTTTTTTCTGCTTGTACCATTTTTCATTTTCCTTTTGTTTTAATGAATCTTTGTCCCAGACCCTTGTCATTTGTCTGCTTATCCTCCTGCCTGTTTTGTGATTTTATGGGCCATGGAAACTGTGTCAAAACCAGAGACATGTCAGCTGTCCCTCAGTTGGCAATCCTTTGAACTGTGGCTACGCCCTCACTTGTAAACAATATCTTGTTCTGTTCATTGTTATCATTTCCTCATCAAGGCATACTAATTGCATGTCTCTGTTTATTTAAAATTAAGGAACTTATATGTAAATTATTTCTTACATTTTGTCACCTGCCTCAAAATTACCTTGTCCTCGTAATCTTAAAGTAATGTATACCGTAAATTTGAAGGAAATTAATTTGCCATGCCATATTGTGTTAAAGTAAAACTTCTTTCCATTTTTTAATATAAAATTTGTTTTCTTGAATAAAGTCAGCATCATGCACACCTAAATGAAGGAATGAAGGTGCGAATGTTTTTTTCTGTGGGGAGCTATTATAGTTATCAAGAAGTCTTAGCATGGCGGCCATTCAGCTTTCCTTAGTTTACCCTTTAATGTATCGAAAGTAAAATAATTGCTGAAAGTCGCCCGTAGTTGCCTTAAGCTGTTGAGAGTAAGTTCGTTGCTGCACAGGCAACCCAGTTGACCTAGTCACCAACACATTAACATTATCAACATCCCGACCTGTCCTATTTTTTTACCTGGGACGATTATTCAGAAGGCATGGTAAATAAAGTCGAGGATGAGGGGCTGACTGTCACTCCTTTAAGCGGCTTAGTTTAACTAAGCTACTTAAGAAAACCTTTCCGAAGGCAGACTGAGTTGGCTGGATTGTCTTTCCGCAGGAATACCTTGGGGAATACAAGCAGATGGCCAGAACACCTGGACGAGTGACACATCCTTAGCCCGCTACCACGTGGGCCCATTACTGGGGCCCCTACTCTGGACAGCGGCCTTAAAAGGGCCTTGGACAGAGACATCTTTGCAGTTAGCCATACACGCGGGCAAGTGATACAAGATGCTGAGAGGTCACCCTCCACCCTTCCACCCAGATGTCCACACCAGACTCCTGACGTGAACTCTGTACCTACAGTCATCCTCGAACTCAGGGATCCAGTCCACCTCCAACCGCGGAACTTGAAAGGACGATGTCATGATATGTGTGTGAACGCCCTACCGTCGTTCTACGCCAGAGCCCCGCTAAACCCCACCCCCTTAAGTTAAAGTACGAGTGGAGGCCTTTTCATTCACGACAGTTTGCCCTTTTGAAGTGTTAACGAGTGCCAGTATTGTTTTCTCATCCTTGTGTCATTTGTTCAGTGCCTTTTGCAGTGTTTCGTGTTCCAGTGTAAAGTGTTCAGTTATTCCTTGAGTCCTTGGCACCCTCATTGCAGACTCAAGTCATATTCTGTTATATTTTCCTTTACTGGCGTGTAATGTGTAAATCTCTCTTGCAGAGGGACCTATTCGCAGTGGACTCTTCTTGGACTGTGCCTTGCCCTTATTCAAGACTCCAGTAGGAGGATCTTCAGGCGTTGCAAACCCTTTAACAATTCAATTACCCATTTTCCCTTCTAATGCTTTTCTTTTGTAAATATAATTCCTTAATTTATCCCAAGTGTTTACGTAACATTTCCTTATGAAGTAGAGCCTTCAGCTCCTAAAATCATCCCTTGTTCTTTGTTTTTTACGATTTCCCTTTATGTAAGTCAGAACTCCAAGGCCAAATAAATAAATTTTCCGTTGCTGGCCTGTAAAAATCTCTAGAAATCATATAGCCCCAGGGAAAGGAGTAAAAAAAATAATATATATATATATATATATATATATATATATATATATATATATATATATATATATATATATATATATATATATATATATATATATATATATATATATATATATATATATATATATATATATATATATATATATATATATATATATATATATATATTAATTACTGACAATATCAGAAATTTGTGTAATTTTTTTTTAACCAGGATGTGAGGAAGTTGTACGGTTTTTAGATCATTTTTCTTTTCCTTTACCTTTTCTGTGTTTATTGATCTCCATGGGAATTGTTGTTATATTGTTATAAGTATTCTTCTATAATGTCATAAATCATCAGTACCTTATTTATCAGATTTACATGACTTGCTACGAATGTTATTTTTTATGATATCCCGTATTCAGTGGAAAGAAATGGAACATTAAACACAAAATGGTAATTTCTCTCTCTCTCTCTCTCTCACTCTCTCTCTCTCTCTCTCTCTCTCTCTCTCTCTCTCTCTGCATGATAAAGATGATAATACAGATGAATTTCAGCTTTTATTTTTACGGAATTCTTTTTGTTGAAGATTGAAAAAAAATCAGAAAATATATAAATGCACGAGAGAGTATTGTTGTAAGAAGCTTTCAATGGCATAAGTTGAATAAAAGAAAACAATATCCGAACAACGAATAATTATGAATTTGAATATTTTTACAAGATGAACATAATAATCTGAACAAAACTTTTATGACAATTTCGGTAATTTACATGTGAGTGGTATTGTCAGAAACAAGAGCGACACATAGTCCTACATTTTAATCTTTAATTATATTTAACATAATCATAATTATACTGGAACCGTATCATTTTCTCCACAGTGTGCTGAGCAAACTTTCGCAAATATTCTGATACTGCATCTCCAAGTGTATCGACAATGAATCTTTGATAACAGTTCATCTCTTAAAAAGTCAGTCGCATAAATTCGTTATTAAAAAATTCAAAAAAACTCTACTTCCTTTGAATTTTTCATTCATATTACATCTTGACATAATACCACTACCACTGCCGTCAAATGCGAAATCTCTTGGTTGGAAATTACCGGTAATCCACTCTCACTAGCTCTTCTCTCGATCTGCTGGCGGTCAACGCACCGATATCGCACGATACACCCGGAATGAGGATCGTTTTAAGAAATGTATCGTAAACGATCCAGCCGTAATCAAGGGTTAATTACAAATTAGCTACCTTATATATATATAATTTCTACGCATTCGTATGTTTGATATATATTTTTAAATGTTCACCTTGCAAAAATTATCATTGTTTACTAAAAGGAGAATTACTAAGAGCCTCGATGGCTCAGTCGGTTACAGCAGCAGCTTCGGACTTCGTAGAGGTCTGTGGCGCGGGTTCAAATCCGCAGCCGACTGATCAGAGAGGCAGACACTTTTGGCTATCCGTGTAGACATCCGGGATTATATATGTAATCAATAGATAGGTTTGCTTAAAAGCAAATGGATGTTACAGACTAAATGACACACACAAAACAAAGCCACACAACACCTTTAAAAACATAACAAACATCTCACACGTCTGAACTCTCGCCATACCAGCGCAATAACTTCCCGCTGCTGGGAAGAAGGGCGTTTGGGTCGGGTATGATACATGAAACATACGCTACCGGGGTCTAAGCGATGTCAGGCAGGGCAGCCGATCGAGACCACAAGTCTACCCCAAAGCCAAATCAAAAGTCCTTCAAAAGAAGGCATATTTAACCCCATACAAAAATGAGAAAAAGCACGTTAAAAGAAGAAGAAGACTAAAAGGAGAATTACTGAGTTATACTTTAATAAAACTTTTTGGTTGTCAGTCACCTTCCTTGTTTAATCGTTTAATTGCCCTATCCCTACTTCTGAGCTGTTGGGCCTAATCCTTTGTAAATCCTCTTAAATACTTAACCTTGCTTTGGTAGGTCTACTAATTCTTCAATTGTGTTGGATTCTAGGTAAATATTTTTATCTTTTGCAATCTCCATCTATCATTTATACACGCTTCCTTTGTAAACTTTTATATTTCTTCAGTCTGCTAAGTAAAAGATAAGAAGTCGAAAAAACCTGCAATACTCCATTATTTCTCTCTCCTTCGTGTATTCTGTCTTTATTTTATATATTCATCACGTTCCATATTTTGTGATGTATGTATGTATATATATATATATATATATATATATATATATATATATATATATATATATATATATATATATATATATGTCATAAACTGGGTCCTTGGTGTAGGAGGAATAGTGTAAGAGCCTGAAAGTTTCTCTTCCAAACACGCCTGTGTTCATGCGTTTGTCAATCGTCATCCATCGGAGTGGACAAGACAACAAAGAGCATCTCGTTTTCTTTCTCTAATGGAACGCGATTTCAACCATATAATATTTCCGTCTGTTTCTCCTGAACCATTGTTGTCTTGATTTATGTACAATCACCACTACTTGCATTGCCATGCAAGCATTCTAATCATGTACTCATAATGTTCCACCGAATCTTCCGATGGATGACGATTGACGAACGCATGAACACACACGTGTTTGGAAGAGACGGAGCCACGAGATGCTCTTGTTGTGTTGTCCACTCCGATGGATGACGATTGACGAACGCATGAACACACACGTGTTTGGAAGAGACGGAGCCACGAGATGCTCTTGTTGTGTTGTCCACTCCGATGGATGACGATTGACGAACGCATGAACACACACGTGTTTGGAAGAGATGGCATCAGGCTCCGTCTCTTCCAAACACGTGTGTTCGTGCGTTCGTCAATCGTCATCCATCGGAGTGGACAAGACAACAAGAGCATCTCGTTTTCTTTCTCTAATGGAACGCGATATCAAGAGACATGATTAACATACAGTGATGAAATATACATCAATGGAAAGGCCAGGAAATTCCACATGTGGCCAATTGCATAAGATTCAAGACAGATTAATGAATACAATGCAGTAGCATAATATATGTGAAATGGCGAGACGTTTGTCGTCTTCACAAACAGAAACATACATACAGTTTGATACAGAAGATTCGGTGGAACATTATGAGTACATGATTAGAATGCTTGCATGGCAATGCAAGTAGTGGTGATTGTACATAAATCAAGACAACAATGGTTCGGGAGAAACAGACGGAAATATTATATGGTTGAAATCGCGTTCCAATAGAGAAAGAAAACGAGATCCTCTTGTTGTCTTGTCCACTCCAATGGATGACGATTGACGAACGCACGAACACACACGTGTTTGGAAGAGACGACGTCAGGCTCTTACAATAGGAACAATTTATTATTATAGACTGCCTTCGTACCAAGGGGGACCCAAGTTTATGAATAAAAGGAGAACTACTGGAAAATCACCTTAGAATCTTCCTGGATTTACGTAAATAATGAAGGTTGCCATTTGGAATTAGAATTCTTTTACAATTAAAAAGGGGTTTATTTACAGAGAATGGGGCAAATATGTGAGACCCAAAAGAATGTAACAATTTACAGACACATAATTTATGCACAATTAATCAATAATGCAGTAATTTGCAAATAAGCAATGTAAATATGAGGGGCCACAGATACAACAATCCCCGTTACAACAGATGACTCTGTTATGGTAAAATGCATCAATTCATAGACAGTAATACATTGGAAGGGGTGAACTCCAGGGTAATGACACTCATTTAATTAAGATGATTTCTGTGTGGGCAACAGATTCTTGCGATCAGGCTGCGACCAGGAATAGTTACTGAGTTGGATGGCAGTTATGCAATGGTCGGGCATAGATTTGTGGACTGGACAGGATAAGATGGCTCCTGTAAGAGAGGTCAGGAGTTAGTACAACCATGGGGGTGAAAGGAAACCTCCCTTGCTATTAATTAAACAATAAATCTCTGCACAGGGGAGGAATCAAACACTTATATCACTAAACTAATTTGCCCTTCATTTGCACTGTGGAGGGGATATTTGAATACTTATCACTGAATCATATTAGGTTGATTTCAAAGCAAGTCATGGGGCGATCCACGAGCTGCTCGAAGTAGGGTGACTTAACAAAGGGACTGCTTTTTTGGAGTGTTAGGAACAATCGTTTGTCGATTGTTCCCTTAGTGGGTTGTTGCCTCCTTTTTTTTTTTTTTTTTTTTTCTTGCTGGCGAGCTGTTTTCTGGTGAATGGCATCAGACTTCGCCAGTCAGGTTCGTAACAGCAACGAGTCAGGTTGAGGGCAGCAGCAAGCCAGTTGGAGTAGCAGCAGCAGGTATCCGTATCTGAGAGTCAGGTTCATAGCAGCAACGAGTCAGGTTCGTAACAGCAACGAGTCAGGTTGAGGGCAGCAGAGAGTCCGTTGGGGTAGCAGCAGCAGGTATCCGTACCTGAGAGTCAGGTCCTGGCAGCAGCAGTGGAGAGTTTTTGAGGACGAGATGGTTGCCGTGTCGGCTCTGTCTTGGTCGTCGTTATTGGAGGAGGACGTCAGCAGGTCTCGTCAGCAGAGCAGCGGAGAGGTTTTTACTTGCCATGATGGTTGTCGTATCGACTCTGTCATGGGCGCCTGGAGTTGGAGGACTGTGCTTGAGGGCTAGATGGTTGCCGTATCGGCTCTGTCTT
>NC_089747.1:55987766-55990266 GCF_040412425.1 Macrobrachium rosenbergii
CAATAAATGTATTTTATGGACCACCTGAGATGTACTTCCTCCTTCAACAGGTTATTCTTTCCTCTTACCTATAAACTGCCCAACCAGCAATATTCCTCATCGTACCCTTCAACATAAATTGACTGTGTCCTTAGCAGGTAGATGGGATGACAAAATTTGGGACCTTGAGCGACCCTCAAGGAAGGAAGGCAAGCAGGAAATAGAAGCCTCGCTCTTACCTGGACTTGCAGATGAGACGCGTGGTTTAGCACGGATTGGGTAATTGGGTGTAGACTCCTTAGAAATAAGGCGTGGACAGAGGATGATACATACTTGATCATAGATAGGCTCTGTCAAGTAGCAGTTCCTTATTTGGAAATGGTTTTATGTCGATATTCGGCAACGGTTAATGAATGAAAAAATAAATAAGTAAATATCATTATGGATAACTAGAATGATATTATATGTCATTCTAATTATAACATTTTAAAAGAAAATCTTGGTTACATTCATCGTCGTAAAGATATTCCTTAAAGTAAAAGTTTTCCACTGACTAGAAATTAAATCTTGATACTTTATGGCAATTTGTTTTAGCATCCAGAATGGTCAGTTTTTTTTGCAGCATGTGGGATTGCAGTCAAAAATTGTCAAATAAACTTGATTTTATCCGATTCTTTTCTTTCAAATGTACCACGATTTTCTTGATATTTCCTCGGCCCTGTAACCTTCTCTCAAATTCTTTACCTTTATTTCATTAGGTACTGTTAGTACCTTAGTCCCTAACATTCTACTTAATAATAAAAAAAATGCAGATACCATATATACAATAGGTATAATGACCACCTTTTCGTTTCATAACACATTTTACAAATGGCAAACTTACGCCTCTCTTTGATATGTCGATGACATACTGACTTACTGACTGGATTTACTTCTATGATAGGAAATTATTTGATTTCATTTCTAATCTTAGATTTTAGGTGTTAGTGTTTGTGTGTGTGTGTAGAATCTACTGGTCACTTTACCAGATACATATGTAATTGTAATAGCCACAATGCCCTCTTAGAAAATATTGTCAAACTAATAAGTTGATCAACAATCAAAGAGCCATAGAATTCAACGAAATTTGCATATATATGTATATATATATATATATATATATATATATATATATATATATATATATATATATATATATATATATATATATGTATGTATATATATATATATATATATATATATATATATATATATATATATATATATATATGTGTGTGTGTATATAAATTCCTTCGGCGACAATTCTCCAACGGAGATATGTCGAGGTAGCGTGAATTTCGATATTGCGACATTTGTAGCTTCATGATTGTATAAAAATCACGGTGTGATAAAAATTTCATAACAAGAGCTGCGTGTTCCAAACGTACTCAATGAACTGTCATGGCGGAGGTGGGTCATTGTCGAGGCTAGTACACTTTCCCCGCTCACGACGGGTAAAAAAGCAGCGACATCTCGGCAAAAGACTTATACCTCTCTTGATGGCTCAATGGTTTACGTCAACTGGAGTCGCTGAATAGGCTTTCGTCGCGGGTTCGTGTCCCCACGATTCCAATTCATTTATCACTTATATAAATTCCCTTCGGCGACAATTCTCCAACGGAGATATACCGAGGTAGCGTGAATTTGATATTAAGCGACATTTGTAGCTTCATGATTGTATAAAAATCACGGTGTGATAAAAATTTCATAACAAGAGCTGCGTGTTCCAAACGTACCAATGAACTGTCATGGCGGAGGTGGGTCATTGTCGAGGCTAGTACACTTTCCCCGCTCACGACGGGTAAAAGCAGTACGACATCTCGGCAAAAGACTTATACCTCTCTTGATGGCTCAATGGTTTACGCCAACTGAGTCGCTGAATAGGCTTTCGTCGCGGGTCGTGTGTCCCCCACGATTCCAATTCATTTATCACTTATATAAATTCCCCTTCGGCGACAATTCTCCAACGGAGATATACCGAGGTAGCGTGAATTTCGATATTAAGCGACATTTGTAGCTTCATGATTGTATAAAAATCACGGTGTGATAAAAATTTCATAACAAGAGCTGCGTGTTCCAAACGCACCAATGAACTGTCATGGCGGAGGTGGGTCATTGTCGAGGCTAGTACACTTTCCCGCCACGACGGGTAAAAGCAGTACGACATCTCGGCAAAAGACTTATACCTCTTGATGGCTCAATGGTTTACGTCAACTGGAGTCGCTGAATAGGCTTTTGTCGCGGGTTCGTGTCCCCACGATTCCAATTCATTTATCACTTATATAAATTCCCTTCGGCGACAATTCTCCAACGGAGATATACCGAGGTAGCGTGAATTTCGATATTGCGACATTTGTAGCTTCATGATTGTATAAAATCACGGTGTGATAAAAATTTCATAACAAGAGCTGCGTGTTCCAAACGTACCAATGAACTGTCATGGCGGAGGTGGTCATTGTCGAGGCTAGTACACTTTCCCCGC
>NC_089747.1:55997766-56000266 GCF_040412425.1 Macrobrachium rosenbergii
ACACACACAGCGGGGTTTTATTTCGAGCAATTATACGTAGTTGTCAGGATACATCAGCGGCTTGGGTTATTATCGACAATGAATATGGGATTATTCAAAATGTTACTTGCTTTAACTGTAAAATAAATAGATAAATTTGTTTTTTAATAGGAGTTTTTGTATATTTTCTTGTATCTTTGGAGTTCAAATAACTTTACCCTCTACTTACAGTTTGCTTCATCACTAGTATATATGTTGTAAAATTACAAAAGCATTCTCGACCTGAAGTGTTTTTGTTCTCAGCTGAATTAAATGGCTGTTAAAAAAAACGGGCATTAATGAAAATACTGGTATTAAAGTTGTCACTGTTTCCTAACATTGTAAAACGAATGATAGTGAATTGAACCAAAACTACCATTCATTGCAAGTTTTCGAATATATGGGTCATACAGACAGACAGCTAGACAGATAGACACATACACAAACACACACACACACACACACTATATATATATATATATATATATATATATATATATATATATATATATATATATATATATATATATATATATATATATTGATATGGGGTCAATTTGGCTGAATTAAGGCCACAGAATGGTTCTAACTGAAGATTCACGGAAACTTACCATGGAAGGTGGGGAGTGTAGTAGCATCTAACTTCTAGTTCTGGGTTCAGACAAAAGCATATTAGAAAATGTCGGCTTGAGGCCCTCTTCAAATGAGGGAGTGATTAGGTAAACATTTAGGGTTCACACAATTAATTATATTTACATTAAGCACAATCAGAAGAATGCAAAATGATAATGGACAGGTGAATAGAGTCTTGTCAAACCACCAGCTATACAGTAGACGAAAGAGCCATGAGATACTCAAGGGGCCCCTCTTCAAAGGGCACCACAATGGGGGATACAGTGGTTAGGCCACTGTGCACACACAAAATGATGAGATAGTTCCACAGCAAGCACCCCTATCTGCAATCGAGAATGCAACGGTTACTAAAGAGTCGGTAGCTTAATTAAAGGGAATTGAGGGGGTTGCATTTATGGTGTCAAGCAACTTGATCCTGCAACACTGGTTAATACACTTACGTTACTACGTTATGCACTTCACTTATGAATGCAGGTCTCACTGAGGCCACACTTTAGGTGAGCTTCCACTGTGGTCAGAGGAATCTGGAGACCCAAGTACACCTTGGGGTGACTCTCATGCCGGCAATGGTAGTGGTGCCAAGTCAGGGGGAGTGAGGCAATCCAGATTGGGATCTCTTGAGGGAGGATCTATGGCATGCTCTGGCACTGGCAGTAAGGCAGGTCCAGGCACAGGAATCAATGATGGAATTTCTTTGACGTCCGTGATGGGTGGAATGTGGCACTGTACTGGCAGAGATTTTGTGTCAATTTTGGGATCTCCGGAAAGAAGATTCAGGGTGCACCTTGGCACTGGCACTGGGGCAGGGCGTGGTACTAAAATTGAATTTGGTAAAGGCTCATTGCTCGAAGCAGACAGAGCTTGGCACTACTCAAGGAACTCAAGTGGCACTGGCAGTGGGTTTAAGGTAGGTCCCTGAGCACTCTTAGGGCTATATTGAGTTTTGGAGGGGTTTGGACCCCTGAGTTTTTGTAAATTAGGAGGGGACCGGAAATCCTGTCCCAGGAGGAGGTCATAATCTCCAGGAAGGTAAGTAACTACTGAAAAAGTGCAGATTTTAGATATGTGGGGTCTTGTGACCCTTAATTTGACAGTGGGGAGAATCATTTTTATGCAGTTCATTCTCTCTATAGTGATAAGTTGATGCCTGTCAATGGTGGCCCCATAGAGGACCTCATCTTCCCTTATGAGGGAGATTGGCGTGCCAGTGTCATCAAATGTTGTGACCTGGCATGCTGGGTAGTTACCTCGAGGAGGTGCCACAGATGTGGAACCCTTGGATGGAGGGCCTAAGGTTTTAAGATTCGTAACCGCTGGGCAATGGCGGGTGTAGCTGTTTTATTAGGGCATTTTTCCCATAGGGCAGAGTGCCCATAGACCTTAGAGGCGTTGCAATAATTTCTACTATAGTCTTTGCCTGACACTGTCCCAGTGGAAGGAGCAGGCCTTTTGCTTTCCATCCAAGAGCCAAACATGGCTCATTGGGGTGTAGGACTTAGAGGGAGTTTCTGGCTGATTCTCAGCCTTCAAGCGGCACTGTTCAGTGGGGTGCCCTGTCTTTTACAGTGTCCACACGCTGGTTTCTTTGGGGTGTCCATTCTTGAGAGATGATTTAGAGTGGCTTGAGGTAGGCGCTGAAGGGTATATTTTACCGCCGAAGGAATTAAGATGAGGATGGTGGGTATCCCAGCTGTCTGCCCATAGACAGCACTCGATTACCGTCTTAGAGGCTTTGTCACACAGGCGTGTGGCGAGAGCAGGAGGGGCGTAGGCCAGTAAGTCCTCGAGTTGGAAGAGTTCGAGTATTTCGTCCACAGAAGCAGCTTTTAAGTGGTCCAGCCATAGCTTC
>NC_089747.1:56005266-56032766 GCF_040412425.1 Macrobrachium rosenbergii
CTAGTGGGGATGTCATTACTGGGAGTTTAAGTATCACCATGCCTGTCTTTGTACCCTCTACAACAGAAAAAGGTCCTACCTGAGGCCTTGAGAAAGACCAAGGTAGCACTGAGTCAGAATCAGATGTGTATCCACTAGTTCTGTCAGAACTGATGACATACATTGTTGAAAACAACCTTTGTTCAGATGATCCAGTCACATTTCGGCTGGCAGATGTTTGCCACCTCTACCAACAACGTCTGGAACAATTAGGTGTAGAGTCATAAGTGTAAATTCCACGAGACTCAAAGACAAACTTCTGTGAAATTCCCAGAACTTGAGGCTCATAAATCTGGCAGAGATGTATTACTTGCATTTCAAAGGATGTGGGAAAAGCACTTTGCTCAATCATCTGATCTTTCAGAGGCAGTTATCATTGCTAAAGCAGCAAATATTCTCAGAAAGTCTATACTTGATCATCAGTCACGGTTTGATGGCACATTTTCTGAGGCTTGTGTACGAAATTCTGTACCTCTCTCCTGCTCCAGTTTGTAGGGATGGTTGAGCATGGGGCTGACATCAAGTCACAGTTACGATTTGGAGCATCAAAAGTCAGACCAGGCCATTGCACAGCTCATGCAGTTCAACTGCTACTCGATACAAAGAGGGCAGCAATTTCTAAGACAGAGAAACACCATTCCCAGACATAGGACTTGTTCCAAAACCAGGAAGACAAAGTTGATTTGAAATGCTACACAAATGTTGTCATTGCCATGAAAGGGTCTGCTGTCCTCAGCACAGATGAGGCTAGTCTTCAGGGACTGCAAATAGTGCTCTCAGGAGGGAAGTCCCTGACACCGCAGGGTCTTTCTCCTGCCAAATATGCCACAGAACATGGACCAAGACCATCACGGTTACTGCCAACTACACAGATGTTCATGGAACGTTAGCAGTCAGTCCTTTCTCCACTCTCCACAATCTAGGGCAGGAAAGACAAGCTATGGTTGGCATTTGGCCAAGGCAGAGCCTGCGCTGGATTGCTGTGCATGACCTGTTAAACTCTCTGGGCCAGGAAACAGGTGAACCATGCTCTTCTTCCTTCGTTCAAGGCTGTGATACAGTGTCAGCCTTCGGGCAAGAGCACTGAAGACCGCCTGGCAGACATGGAACATCTTTCCAGAGGCCTCACTGTGTTCTCCAAACTGAGTCACTACCCTCTTCAGTGGAAGAAGTGACCTGAAAGGTCCTGGAAGGTTTGTCATACTTTGTATGAAAAGATCCAGCACTGCTGGCACTGTGGATGAGGCTAGACTTGATATGTTTGCCAGAATGTCAAAGGGCATTTTCTGAGGCCATTCCACCACCAGGGGAGGCTCTCCTCCAACACACCAGGCGTGCTGCCGTAGCCAGGCTGGTGTGTGGGGCAGTGGCCACCAGTGTCAGCCACAGCCAGAGAGAACCCTGCTAGTGGGGATGGCAAAAGTTTGGTGAAGCATGGCAAGTCCTCTGGACAACCAACTCGCCTTTAGCCAGGTTGCCAACAGCTTACCAAATGGATGCAAGCAGGCTGTGGTGAAAGGTGCAAGTGCTTCATCTGGCTGGGTCTTCCCTGCAGCTGCTCTGTGCACTTGCAGGATGTGAAGTCTAGATAAATATTGCCCTCTCTTCAGTAGATAATCTGAGGACAGCATCCAACTGTGTCATGCTATGCCTACCTTCTTATCCTCGAATTTTTTCAAAGGTTTGAGGGGTTGTGTGACCTATACACGAAGAGGCAACGTTTAGTCCGTATTTCTCTTCTTTTTCTTTTATGGTTACAGTCTTAGACACAATGTTGTATTCCTACCATCACTATTTCAGTTGAAAATAGCATATTAGTTTGTCTGATCACATGAATATACCATTAAATAAAAACAGTTGGTCTCTATGTCTGCCAGCGCTGTGGATGAAAAAAAAACTTTTATGGCAACCATTTTTGTACGCCATCTTGGTTACAATTCATTTAGTAAGGTTTTCAATAAAAGGTATGGAACATTTTATAACCTAAAAGTCGAGGGTTCTCTGGCATATTCCATCAATACTCATGAGCAGACCAGTGAATCTCATACATAGGCTGATGGCGGAGCCATTGGGCTGACTGAATCCCGTCAGCACTCAGAAGATGGATGGTGGCCAGGCCTTTTCTAAGAGATCATCCGTCTTAGGAATGTTTGTGCCATTTTCAAAGTTGTTCTATCTGAACAGACAACACACAATGAACTGCACTATATGCATTACCATCACAGTTCTTAAGAAAACCATGTACAAACTGTATTGTTATTTTCTGGTAGAGTTTACTGAGGTTTTCGGGATGTTGAATGAATTTTAATTCATGTATTTTCTTATAGCTTATATATCAAATATTAGTCTATAAAATAATCATTGGTCCCAGGGGAATACCAAAGGGAGGAAAGAATACCTACAAAATTATCAATACGTTTTTCGTGACTCTCCCAAATTAGACATTGATTGTATAATAAAGAAGCATTGAACTGGACTTCTTCAGGAACCTCTTGGAATTTAGAACTTTCAAGCAGTTAAACAATTTTCAGGTTAGCTAAACAATATTTTTCAAGATATTTTATAATAATAAAAAATAGCCGTTATATATACTGTATACACACTTCACACACACACACAACACATTCCACACACATATAGGTATAGGCTGTACATATATATATATATATAGCTATATATATATGGATATATATTATACTATATACAAAGAAATAATACTGTAAAATCACTTTAGAATCATTATTGTTTAATTAATATGCAAAGCCAGAAATTCTGTGTTGGTATGCAGTTTACTTCTTGCCTGTGTTACAATCAATGTCTACTCTTGGAGAGGCACAAAAAAGTATTGATGATTTTGTTGGTGTTCTTTCTTCTCTTTTACATTCTCTGAGGCCTATAATTATTGTACAGACTAGCATTTGATATGCATGCTACAAAAAAAAATGACAAAATAAACACAGACTTAAATAGAAAAACTACAACTTATTGGATTCTAGCAAGACATTATCAGTTAAAATACATATATTTGAAACTGTTAGAATATATTGTATAAGTATTTTACAGTGTTAATTCTTCTGATAGTGAAAGTATAATATGATTTGTAAACATAAAATATACCTACTTCTTATATTGTCAAAAAATTTCAGGATGCTATATTATATATACAGATATATATAGCCAAGACCATCACGGTTAAATATATATATAGATGTTCTTGTCGTTGCATCAGTGCTTTCTATCACAATATATATAATATATAATTATGGGTGGCATTGGCCAAGGCCAGAGCCTGCTTTAATGGATTGAGTTATATGACCTGTACTCTCTGGGCCAGGAGAAAGATCACATGCTCTTCTTCCAGTTGAGTTCAAAGCTGTCTAAGTGTCAGATAGTGACCAATGGCATAAAGACGTTGTAAGCATGGAACATCTTTCAGGGGCCTCCACTGTGTTCTGCAAACTGAGTGGACTAATTAAGTGGAAGAGGGTGACCTGAAAACTGGAGTTTGTCAAAAGTATGATATGAAAAGATCTAGCTTTTTGCAGCTTTTTGTGGATAGCTAGACTGATATGTTTTGCCAGATACGTTAGGGCAAATGAGGGCCATTCCATCCAACAGATTTGATCCAACAGCCTCTTTAAAGGGCTTTTATAAACCAGGCTGGTTGTGTGTGAGACGTTGAACTGTGGCTTCAGAGAACCCTGCTGAGTGGGGATGGCAAAAGTCAAACAGTGAAGCATGGCAAGGCTCAAGGATATACCCGTCTGAGAAAATTGTATCAGATAACAATCTTGGACTAAAGCAGGCTCACCGGGAATTAATTAATCACAAGGGCTGAATCTTATATCAGGAGCTCTGTACTTTTAACACAATGGAGTCTAGATAAATATTGTTCTTTCACTAAGATAATCAATGCATCCAGCGTGTCATAATATATACCTTCTTAAAGAAAATTTTTACTAGGTGTAGGTTGAGGGACTTATAAGAGTTGAAAATTTGAACAATAGGAAAATTCTTTTCTTTTTATGGAGTCTTAGACACAACTGTTGTACTTGTCACCATACCATTACTATCTCTCAGTTAAATAATGCATATGGTCAGTTAAACTTCTGATCACCCTTGAATATACCATTAAATAAAATCAGTTGGTCTCTATGTCTGATGGAGACACAGGGGAGGAAAAAAAGCTCTTAGAAAGCACAGGCCATTTTTGTTCCTATCTTAGCTGACAATTCATTTAGCCGATGTTTTCAATAAAATGTCGTGGTATGGAACATTTTTATAACCCTAAAAGTCGTTTAAGTAAAAAAAACTGGCGGCCACCAATAGTATCACCAAATGACAGTGAATCTCATAGATGGCGGCCATTTCAAAAAATAGCCGGTTTTTAAGGAGTATATCTAAGGTCTGGCCCTTTTAAAAGGCAAATTTCACCTGCTATGTAGCCTATCTTAAAATTTTTCAGTCAGTCTGTGACTTGGTTGAAAGCAATTCCTCTAATTTCCACTTCTATTTCTCATGAGAATCTACGTTTGTCTTCTAGCTTTAAGATAAAATTAATTTACTATTCCACCCCCTCAAGGAAGAGAACTGTAGAAAAAATTAAAAAAAAATATATTTATATATATATAGAATATATATATATATATATATATATATATATATATATATATATATATATATATATATATATATTAATATAGATAAGTATATTGTTACACAGGGTCCTTCGGCTGTGTTTAATGATTAAGTAACTGGGTTTATATTGCCTTGCTTTACCCAAGACCTTATAATAATTCTGTCAATTAAGGCTAAAACTTAACTCTAACAGGACAGATATTGCATAGATCAGGTCTTAATTAACACTCGTTAACAAAGAATGGGGTTTTATTCATAACCACTTGAATGAATTCAGCAAACTTACTGAACACTAATTTCATCCAAACAAGAAAAATATAAAATGGATTATTTACAGGAGCTAACAGCTGCTCAGCATTTTAGTCCGACCTAGGACAAATCTCAATGCTACATAGACTGAACGCAACAGATGCCTTATCAGGAATTCACTTCAAGGTTGAATTAAGGCTTCTTGGTACTAATGATGCAGATTCTTCTTCAAGAAACAGGATGTTGTGCATTCCCAAGGCGTACATAATTCTGGAAAAAGACGTATCCAGATAACAATCTTGCATTACAGAAACTCTCACTTGTCATTACTTAATCACCTGGGGATGATTTTTAGTTAGGAATAATACTTTTAACACCATGGAGGAAAAGTTATGTGACCTCACTAGACAATAATATTTGTACTTGACAGATGACTTCATAAATGGGATATGTTTTACTAGGATTTCTTAGTCAGTGACTGTTTAAGAGAGGAAATTTGAACAAGGGAAAATGAGAGTTTCAGTTGAAGGGAAAGAGAACTGGGAGCAACTGTCAATTCAGATTTTACCTCTGGGTTAGCTAATGTAATGATCAGTTGCATAAGATTCCTCAGTCTGTTGAAATAACAATTTTCTCCTCGTTTGAACAAAGGAGGAAAACAGGATGGGACGGCAACCAGGCGTTTGGACACTGAGACGGCTGCCGTCCAGGTTCCAATGCTGGATAGTTTTCTTGTTACTTGTTTCAAACTCCACCTACCCAGGGCTTGACCTGAAATGACAAAGATCTCACTAGTACACAGAGCAGAAAATTGGGTTTGAACATATTAACTAGGCCTGTCCCTAGCAAAACTGTTCCCATCTTATACCCTCTAAGCTAAATTCTTGGCCGTTGGCGAACGATTTGAGATCTGTTGAAAACAACTCCTGCCTTCTTTGCATGCTAGCAGCCTTCATTATCTGCCCTCTTACTTTAACAAAGACAAATTTTTTATTCAGTAAGAAGCAGAGGAAGGAGAGGTTTAACAAATATAATATATATATATATATATATATATATATATATATATATATATATATATATATATATATTATATATATATATATATATATATATATATGTTATATATATATATATATATATATATATATATATATATATATATATATATATATATATATATATATATATATATATATATCTATATATATATATAGATGTTCTGAAATTTGACAATATCTTCTTTCTAAGGAAGTAGATAACGTAGAAAGAGATATGAAAGAAAGTATATTGTATGTTCACAAATCAAATGGTCTCATTCTTAGAAAAAGTAACATTCTAAAGGAACAGTACATAATACTCTACAATTTTCCAAATATGGGTATTTTAATAGATGATCGCTTGTGAGAAAATTCAGCCTTTGCAAAAATGCTGATAAAGAAGCCATGAAGCTGTAGGTTTTGTATTTTCTTATGTTTGTATTTCATTGGTCTGTCTCTCTGCCTGTCTGTGTGTCTGTCTGCATGACTATCTACCTTTTTTTTTTTACACATGTTGGAGAATCAACTGGTAATTTGTTATGATTTTGACATAGCTGGGCAGTGCTGATGAGAGGCTGTTTTTATTTCTCCATTTAACTTTTCATGGCTAAACCATAGATTTGAGAACAACTTCCATGATGACCAGTGTCTGTACTGTCTGAGTAAATGACCTCCTTTCATACCTCTCTCGACATCCCACAAGTTCCCATCTGAGAAACCCCACTCTCATTTTGTGCTAACATAGACGAAAGAATGCACAACGTACATTGCTCCGAAGCTCCTTAAATAAAAAAAAAAATAAGTCAATAACTAAATCACAGTCACCAGAGATATATATATAAAAAAAGAAAAATCTCCATGGAATATCGCTTGAGGAATGGAGGAAAATACTGGGACGTTAATGATGACGTATGTTATTTTGCATATTCCCGCTGCCGCATCCTTCCCGTCGTGTCAGAAATTGCTCAGTTATGGAAATGAAGCGAAAGTTAGCTAGGAGTTGGAATTAGAGGAACGGATTATCACTGAATTTTCAGGCGGTAATATCTGCTCGTAGAGATTAGCATGTAAATAAAAAGCTGTATAAAAATACAGATAAGAAGTATATTGGTGGAGGAAAATAATATAATTTTACTATATATTTGAGGGGAATTAAACTACTGATCGGTAGTTATGTTTACTGTTATCATTATTATCATGTAATTATTACTTTATTGACATGTAATTACTTCTGCTTATTATCATGTCATTACTTCCGACAAGGAGGCTATATTTTAGGCTCGGTTTGATTCACTCTTTTCCTCTTTTTACGGAATTATGCAAAATCTGAGCTTCTGTTTGTAAAGCACACACATGAGATTTTCTCTTTTTCTCTACTGTGGTCTGGTAACGGGAAACTAGCTATTTAATTTACTTGAATTTTACTAATTAAGTTATGTAACTCCCTTTATAGTGGAGCAGGATAATGGGAAAAAGTGCAAATGACGATACGAGCAACAGATTTGGCATGAGAACTCTTATTATCCCCATAAATCAAAATCAACCTCACCTCCAATTTTTAGCTGTTTCAAGATGGCTGACACTTTTTCTAAAATGGCGGCAAATTTGCTGTATATTTCAAATATTTTCATTTCATAAGCCTATAAAAGTTGCATACTGTCCATATAATGATTGTGAATTTGTATTTTGGCATTTATACTGTCATGAAGAGATAAAAGTGAACCCATCTTTCCAATATGGCCACCATATTTCCAAAATGGCCATAAAGATAAAAAGTATGTATCTCTGAGAGAAACCAATATGTTTTTGTATCAATTAGTTAGTTTTAGCAAGTGCAGTGCAGAGAGCTGTGCAGCTAAGTCCAGATTTGCAGCACTTGCACCTGCCATGGCATTTCTTATTGCAGCCACACTTATTCAGTTCTTGGCAAGATTTTGCTACTATTGGCAAATCTGGTCACGGAAACCAGGTGCCATAAATCTGTTCCCATCATGATGTGTCTGGACTGGGCAAAACTGAATGACATACTAAAGACTGGCACCAAATGTGCTTGAAAGGGCAGCTCTCTTGCAACGTTCTCTAGAGCAGCCTTAAGGGAATGCAATCATGGCTCTTTGCTTTCTTGCGAAGATCAAGTCTAGTCTCATTTACATTTTTATACTTTAACTGCTTCTGTCATCACATTAGCACCATGAACTCTACAATAATTTGCAGGTCTTCATCTTCTACAGCTGCTGGTGTTGAACTTAGTTTGGTGAAGGTGGGTGTGGCACACTGAAACACAGTCCATGTTTGCCATGCAGACTTCTTCCCCTTTCCATGAAAGGCAGACACTGTGTCACACCTGCTAAATGCATGGAAAAAGGGAAGGGCTGAGGCTTTTGATCCTATGGCTGCTGCAGTTTCATGGATAGGTATCCACCTCATGTCTTTTCCTCTACCAAATTTAATCCATAGTTTGTCCAAACCAGTTTTTTCTATGCTAGATAAAGCTATGATTACAACGTCAGTGCCTGTACTACATATGATTGCACTTGAGATATCTTCATGCTTTGCAGCATATGCAGCATGTAAAAGGACTCTAGTATCTGCCTCTTCGTGAGTGCAGCCTTGTAGGTCAGCAGTGGCTTGTTCAGCTTTGCTACAAAGTGCAGCATCCCTTTTAATGACAATTATGCATGATGTATATGCATGATGTATCATCTGCTTGAGATGAAATGATTGTGTCTGCCAAATATGCAAATAGTTCAGTTTTGTTGTGGTCATTCCTGAGAAGCTGGCCCAATTGCCAAGGAGTTTGCTGTGCTAATTACTCTCCAGCAAACTCCTGTGCCTCTTTTTTGTCTTGTTTGTGCTTTCATACTGTCTGTCCTATAAACATCAAATACAATGTGTGTTTGCTTGTACTTCTGTATGTGCTTCTGAATCTTGGATAGGACTTCTTTAGCATAAGACTCAAATGTAGACCCCTTGGTAGGTCTCAGAGCATTTATAAGAGCTGCATCATCCATTATGATAACATCAGCGGTAGGCTCTTTGTCAGGGATGTCTGATGCATGCTGTTCTAGCTAGAGGCAGCAGCTGTGACTTAAGTGCCCTGATGCATCTGTCCATTCTGTGCCAGTGATGGTAGGCAATTTTGATTTTCGTGTTGAAAGAATTCATTTAAATCACACTGTCTGTTCTGGGCTGATATGAAGAGCGTGAGCATAGATTACAATCATCCTTTATGATTTGCAGTAACTGTTGCCCTTGGATTCTGGAGTAGACATCTGCGCGACTGAACAATAGAATTTTGTTCTTGTGTACTGGTTCATATAATTTGCTGGGTGTCTTGAGCCTCTCAATAAAGTTTTCTAGAATGTATCTGTCCAAGGCCCCTTCATAGATCTCAAGGATTCACTAACTTTTGCTATCCATAATTTCATGAACTGTCTAGCACAATCAGATCCACTGAATCTTCCTGAAAAGGGTTGCCCATTTTCTTTGATTACTTTGCCAGATTTTCAACCATTTCTAAGAAACCTTTTCTGCATAGTTTCAGTTTCATCATGATACTTACCCTCAGATTTTGGATCAGCATCACTTCTAGTCTCCAAACTCAACGATCAGGCTGACTTACTTCAGGACCAGCCACTGTCCATCTTCTGGAGAGCATCTTCATCTTGAAATACTAGCCTGTAGGCCAATGGGTCCCCCATCTCCTTTCACATGAGTATTATTCTACTCATGCGCTTGGTCTATAACCATTGAGGAAAAGGCGAGTGGTTTTTGTGGACAGTGAAAATTTCCCTTTGTGAATTCAGCCAATGTGTCATTTGGAGAGCCTCCATGTCCCTCAAATGAATTAAAGCCACTGGCATAATGTACATGGTCAGGGCAAGAAGAAAGAAATGAGTTCCCTGCAGCACATCTTTGTACAATTAAATTGGAAACTCTTGGCATGACCTGATGAAACAAGCACTAGAAGTTCTAGCTGAAGCACAAGATTCCAAAAGTAGAATTAACCTGATTTGTTTTCTAATCCAGCTTTCACAGCAGCTCAATTTCTTCTTCTGCTTCCTGATATATGCCATATAGGCAGCTTTTTGTGCAGCTGATATAAAGTGCAAGCTGTCACCTGGTGGGCTAGACATGTCTTCTTCAAATGTGAAGCAGAAATAAATGAATCTGCTGTTCCAGGAGTAGCTATTTCTGCTTCTGCAAACACAATCCAACCACTGTCTTTCAAGAGATCACCCAGAATTTTGAATGCTGCCATTTCCATATGCAGCCCTCAGACATAACCATATCACCATACTGCAATGGCCAATCCTATTGGATTTGCCTAACAGTGCAAATAGTGGCTGATCAACTGCTAGAAACTGGGGTTTTGGCCAGGACTGAGAAACTGTATGTTGCTCTTGCAATATCCATGGCATGTTTTATCATTACAACTGAATGAAGCTGTCTTGAAAAAGAGCAACGTTGATGACAACTTATTTCAAATGGGGCCTGTCGCTTCTGAGAAGCGTGTACTGCCAAGATATGGACACAGCATTTTCACTCTTGTCCGACAGACTGACTTTCTCAAGCCATTCATACTCAAGGGAAAGATGCTTGAAAGCACAACCTGTTGGTGTCCTGCACTTCCACTGGGTGAAGGAAGGATTCTCATATTTAAAGTGAGCAGGAGGTACATTTGTGTAATATTCAGGAAGAGAAGGTACTTTTTTTACTTTGTTCCACTTTGGATGATTTGGGCCAAGTTTCTGTCCTCACCCTTTTCATCAGTGCTCGGATGCTGAAACAAAGATATGCCTGTCCATGGTAGGATGTTTGTGCAGTTGTGGCACTTGGATTATGGTCAGATTGTCAACAGCACAAGTTGTAAAGAGCCCCTTTTCTTAGTGTAGTGGGACAAACTACTTTCTTCCTCCACAGCCCTTGTTACAACTGCTTCTCCTAACCCTTTAGTCAATTCCAGAACCTATCATAGCTGATGCTGATTCCATGCTGATGGAATGTATCAATTAATTGACACTTCTTGGTTTTGCAAAGACCAGGAGACCAATATATAATGGAAACGGAAGTTCTCTTGACTTGGAATGTCTGGAGAATGTTGAAGATGCTGGATTCTTTCGACAGTTGAAGTGCAAAAGTTGTGTCAAAGCTAGATCAGTAGATGATGTTCCATATTTAAGTTGGGATTTTATATCGCCACCGTTTTTGTAGCACACTTGCAAATTCCAACAAACTTGGTGACACAGATTCGCTTCTAGTGTCTGCTGTTAAGGTTCCATAAAATTCTATCTCATGCTTAAGCATCTGTTTCCTCAATATCTTAGTTGCTTTGGCCATAATTAGTGCATCATTGTAGTCACATGCCGTGGCTGGGCTTCTCCCATTTTCATTTTGTAGGCAAACCAAATTCTCTTCCTATTTAAAGTCCTCCAGTTCTGGGATGCGGCAAGTATCTGTTCTTTCAACCGTGTTCAGTGCACACAAAGGAAGCATCAGCATTTAGCTGTTCCAGTCTTTGTTTGTACAAATCATAAAAGTTCTACCATTGTAAATAGACACCATCTGTAGTCAGCTGCTTGTCTCTTATGTACATCTCAATCTCAGCAAAGCATGGGGCATGCCTCTTGTCTGTACTCAATTTTCTGGAATTTAGACCCCTTTCCCCTGTTGTACACACCTGTCAGACAAGATGGGTGATACATATGGTCCTGAGAAACAATATCTCCAGCACTAAGCTTGGCCAGAAGTTTCTCACCTAGTAGGTTGGTGGCACATCGTTGCAGCTTTTTCATGTAAAGGCAATGTCATGGCCAATCATAAATCTTTGATTGGTGCTGCCCAGTGACAAATAAGCATATTCCCTCTTTCTCAGTCTTAGATTCTTCTGCATCTTCTTCATCTGCCTTCTGCTACTACATGTGAATTTTGCTGATGGGCATCATCTTCTTTGTCTTATGTTTGACCTTTTCCTTTCTAGTTTTTTGTTTTAAACTTCAGCATACATGATTCATGATATGTTGCTTTGTTATTTTCAAGGTCTGCAGACTTCCATCACCTTCATTTTGGGATGAAATGGTATGGGCATTGCATTTAACTTATAGAATTCAGAATGTTTGTAGCAAAGGGTAGCATAGCCAGCACCAGATGCATCAACTAGTTTTTCACGTGTGTCGTCTTGGCTAAGAAAAAAAAGTTTCCAGTTAGTGCAGTACTATCTCCCTGCAGGAAAGACGTTGACTTCCAAGATTGTCCACCATTGCTTTTGTTCTATAGGCCGAGGGTTTATCCTTTTACCACCTATATAACATATGCTTTTTTTTTCAGATATGGATACAACTAGGCCAGATATGTCATCTTCTACCCCTAGCCTGATCATTCATCAGGGCTGTTTAATTCCCGTGTGAATCTGTACACCATCTGAAGACTAAAGCCCCATCCTCCTTGGCTCGGCTCTCCCACGCTGGCACATCCTGTCAATTCAGGTGCAGCTGTTTAACTGTGAAGTGGGTCTAGCTAAACATCATTTGAAACTAATAACAAATCTCTGCCATTAGCTTCAGCACTGAACCCCATGCTGAGTTTCACAGCTATAGTGTCAACCAGTGTGCCCTGGTAGTACACTGACACTACACTATTACACTTTTTTAATTGCTTATTGCCCATTTATTTTTCTAAATGAGGATGAAAATGAATTAACTGGGGATTAATTGATTTCTTATCTACAAAAAATGAACTGATCAGGGCTGAAGTTACCCCAAATCTATGTATTACCCGACCTTTAGCCTCATATATGAGCTTAAGTACCAATTTTTGGCATTTTGACAGACATTTTTGATATAGTGACAGCCATCTTGGATATTTCTATGTAGAGAAATGATGTATCTACATATATAAAAGCTTGTTTTTAATATTTTAATATAAACTGGGAGTGAATTAGGGATTTGAATGTGATTAATCAATTAAATACCAATACTCAAATATCCACAGGATGCCATTTCCCCATCTCCTTTCATGAGCATTATTCTGCTCGTGTGCTTGGTCTATAACCATTGAGGAAAAGGCCAAGTGGTTTGTGGACAGTGAAATTTCCCTTTGTGAATTCATCAAATGTTTCATTTTGGAGCCTCCGTGTCCCTCAAATGAATGGAAACACCTGGCATAATGTACTTGGTCAGGGCAAAAAGAAAGGAATGAGTTCCTGCAGCACATCTTTGTACAGTTGGAAAATAGTCTCAGTGGCCTGATGAAAACAAACACTAGAAGTTCTAGCTGAAGCACAAGATTCCAAAAGTAGAATTGGGAGACACTGATTCTTGTTTTCTGATCCAGCTTTCACAGCTTAGCTCAATTTCTTCTGCTTCCTGGCACGAGGTGATCAATAATTTAGCCAATCCTGCATAGGCTGGGTGCTGAAAAGCAATTAATTAAATGATGGTGATGATGGCACATTTACAGTTGTGTATAAAAATACAGGAAATGGTTAGCATGCATGGACAGAACCAGCTACAGGAGCAGAGATTTTGCAATAAGAATAAGAAGAATAAAATGAAATATCTAGAATATGACAAAAGGGCCTTGGGGGATTTGGCTGTGGAGTAACACACAAAAATGGATACGCAAGCAATTAGTGCAATGCAAATTAAGGACGGGCCACTGAAGAGTTTGTTTATTTGTTTGTATGTCTGTGGCTAGGTTTGTTCACTCAGTGATAATTAGCATTCACCTGCTAAGGATGTGCCAGAAATGCAATGGTTTTATTTGAGAAATGGACTCATAATGTATACACAGAGTAAATTTAATGAAATACTCTCTAACACTTTACTAAGGGGACGGGATGTATTATGAAAAAGGAGGAAGTTATAAAGTAAAGTTTTCGACTGGAAATGAGTTAACACAGTGTAAATGGATAGGTGAAGTTGCATTCTCAGTTTAAGATAATAAGGGTGTGGTTTTCTTTTCACGCTAAAGTGAAAGACTTCTGTGACAGTGATAGCAATTAAACTTGTGCAAATGTACCAAGTAGCAGTGCATATTATGAATGAAATGACAATGTGGCTGCGTATTTAATGGGTGACAGCTGCTGCAAGATGGCTTCTCGTTTTGACAATCTGGGTCGATTTTACCTACGTGATCACAGGGTGGGAATGATCAGCCACTCACAGCCATGTGTATGAATAAGAGTGGTCACACACTCACTGAGTTCTCTTCTTTCTGTTTACGATGCAAAGATACATAGATCGATTCTGCCTGAATTATATATAAACAGATGTTATGTTAATGGGATATTTTTAAAATAAGGTGCTACCACTTCACAAATGAATCGGGATGTGAGAGGGTGCAAAAGAGAGAGCAGGTAGACATTGACGGGTAAATACAGATAACGTGACAAATAAAATTAACAGATTTAGACACAACAATGCTCTGACACACGCACAATACAAAAGGGTACAAATGAGTAAGTAATAAATGCATATTTACATAAATAAAACGTGGCTAGGTATTGCGACCTAAGATCAGGAGAAAAGGCACCGTAGAAAAACGTAAAGTTCACTAAAGAAACCACGAGCGGAGACTCTTTGTTAGGGAGAAGACTGTGAGATGAAGGAGCTAGGCTGTGCCTGGTGTTATGGGAGCGGCCAAGCAAAGTGGCACCCTACCCTACATGGAGTTAGTAAATTCCACTGGCCTAATCGAAGAGAAACTGCAGTTTTCCTCTTGATGCATGCATTCACTGATTGCAACTAGCTAATTCCTGACTGGCTATCATGGCTAACTAATTTCATGCAAAATGTGCCACATGCAAGGCTCCCTAGCTAATTTACTATCATGCAACTAACTCACTTTTCTCCTATGCTTTGCTCTCTGACTTTAGAGGTTTGTATGGATTTTAAATTCTTGGGCGATGACTGAATAATTTCCTATTCACAAAAATATATGCATTATTCAATTATTTATACTTTTCCATTCACAAGTGCGAATGGAAAAATTATACTCTGTTCGAAGCAGAAATACCATACGTTTTCCTGTTCCAGATTGCCTTTCAGGATTGATACAGGTTCGTCTCAGTTGCTAGAGATTGGGGGATGATTTTATTTAGTTTGTTACGTTAAATCTACTCCCACTAATTAGCAGCGTACTGGGAAGATCACCAATGTTACGGTTTTTGCTAGGAAATGGAATTTATTTTACTTTCGCTAAATGTATGAATTGAAACATAAATCCTCGAAAGGCAACATAAGATGTCTAAATGGAAGGTCGCCAAAGTGAGACTCTACTTCAACACTACTATTTATCACGGTTGCAAGTCAAAAGTGAACTGCGGACAGGTCCGCGTAAAAAATAAAAAAGAAAGGTAAAATAGTGTACAACAGCAATTAACTAGATGGGAGATTGAAACACATGAATCCAACATAAAATGGAACACGGAAAGTGGTCAGTTACAAATCATAATGTGACGAGATTAGTCTGCTGCTCCGGCACCCTCCGGCAAATCGAGAATCAGGAAAACTTCCGCCAGGTAAACGACACTGATAACACTCCTGGAAATGAAATAATTCCAGATGAGACTCCTAACGAATTTTGATCTCCCTTAGAAAAACTTAACACACAAGTTGGGGATTTAGGCTTATCTGCCACACTGCTAGTAAAGGAAATACGTTACTCTATGCACTGACTCAAGGATATGCACTGGGCTTACACTTGCTAAAGTCGAAGATAAAAGAGACTGAACTGAGTTAAGGAATGAGACAGAGAGTATATTGAGTCAAAGGTAAAGAACAGTGGCAAAAGCATTCCCCCTCTGAGACATACCGTGATTTGCTTCATTGTGATGCTTGATACAAGATCCTTGGCTGAAATAGATCTGAGCTATCCAAGACGGCAACTTGTTCAAGGGTCACAGTCCTCCAAGTACGAGCGTAAGGGTTTGCACAGTCCGAGATCAGGCTAGCGGTTGGGCAGCGTGGCTGAGTGACAAGAACGAATTAACTCCTGCACTTGCGTTCCTCACTCCTTTAAGGCACAGCATCTTGAGAGATATATATATATATATATATATATATATATATATATATATATATATATATATATATATATATATATATATATATATAATAGTAGCCTATACAGAGAACAAAGCATTATAAAGCCTCATCACAAAATACTACAGATATAGTCAATCTCTTCTTTCATTCTGTCTATCTGTCTTTCTTTCTTTTTTTTCTTTCTGCCTAGCCGCTAGCTTTGGAGTGAATAGTGTATGAAGGTGAAAAAAATTTTACAAATGAGAAACTTTGAAAGTCGTAGAAATTATGTTTACATTTATTGTTTTATTGAATGCGGAAGAAATTTGAATACAGTTAAGTAACTCCTATTAACAATAAAGGGAGAATAAGTACTGAATGGTCGTAAAATATAACGGAAAATATACGGAATAATGTAAACTAAATATATCGATTCATCTTAAATTCAGTCTATTAAGTTTGATTTTATAAAAGAGAGGCATAAAAATGCATTCATAATACTATCTGTTAATCTGAATATACAAATTTAGAGGCTCTTGGCTACTCTGCGTCTTACGCCGATTTTAATGTCAGTTTTGGTGAATTAGTTTTGCCCAACTGTTTTGATAAAATAATTCACGAACTGGGGACAAGGATTTTCCCATCTTTTAACCCTTACATGCACATTTACAATTTGCTATTCACCATGAATTTATAGGTCTTCCTCTCATTGTACCTCATAATTCCTGTTGTTTACCCATTCTTTACACCAATAAGTCGTCCTCCGTCCTCAGTTCTCTCCACATGAAGAAGTCGTAACTTCTCAAATCCCAGCAAAAGGAAAAATGTTATTTATATTATCTTCGTATTTGTCTCTACAGTTTTTGTCTAATTTTTCATTAAAAAAAATGTTTTTTTACAGATCTCGACGAAATTTCAAATTGAAATTATTATTCATGAAGATCTTTATCCAAAAGCAATTCTCGGAAATTTGTTAGAGTTCAACATTTCTTTGAGGGGATTCTTTTTAACTAATTTCATCGCTAGATTTAACTTCTGAATTGAATACAATAGATGTCCGTATATATGGGAATATATACAGTCTGGAAATTTGGACGAGAGGTCTAAGTGAAACAGAGTTGTTATTATTATTATTATTACGATATTATTATTATTATATACATGTTATTATTATTATTCAGAAGATAAATCCCATCTAAATCTGGAAATAAGCCTGCTCTGACCATTAACTTGAAATCTGCTTTAGGGGCAGTATGGGTGTTCATCTGAAAGAGATACAGAAGATAACAGGAAATATAGAAAGAGGAGAAATCCAGGTACAAAGGGAATTGTTTTAGGCTGTAATGCATGGCATCTTCGCTTGAACGTTTGAGGTTCTAGTTGCACAATGTCTCTAAGGCAGCTCTCAGTCCCAGAAAGCTTATAACCAGCTGTGACTCTGAGTCAGTTAGAGATGTGTGTGTGTTTACTTTCCCTTTGAGTAACGAAAGTTGGGGAAGTGACAAGTGGCTTGGAAGTTCAGGAATATAACTGGTGAGGAATCTGCGAGTCTTTTTAGCCCATAAAGCATATGAAAATGCGGTTTAGCAAAGCTTGACCAGGGACTAGTTTTTCTTTTACACATCAACGACTTTCTTTATAATGAATATGCCTACTACTTTTAGCCATCTGTTTATCTTTGACATTTATTGCTTGATGGTCATGAATTTTACATATATATATATATATATATATATATATATATATATATATATATATATATATATATATATATATATATATATATATATATATATATAGAGAGAGAGAGAGAGAGAGAGAGAGAGAGAGAGAGAGAGATAGATATAGAAGATAACTGACAAATAAAAGTATATATATATATATATATATATATATATATATATATATATATATATATATATATATATATATATATATATATATATATATATATATTTTTTTATAAGTTTCTGCAGGTGGATCTTATGACTCCACAATTATTTACTCTGAAATTAATTGTAAGACAACCATATTACATAAAACACAAACAAAAAAAGAAGACACGGAGCGGAGGGCTTCATCGGAAGTGCGTGAAACACGTGGATATAAAAATAGTTATATTTGATAGCAATACAAGGTCAAAAGGAAAATTAACTGAAAATACGTAATTATCGCTGCAGGGTCCTCCCGGGAAGGGGGAGCTTGGGAATGCCAGGAACACGGGACTGTTGATAATTCTAAGCAGCAGGCGCCTTTCTGAACGATATTTGGAATCACGTTATACATCTAATGCTGAATTTAGGGATTGAATTACCGGTGCACTCGAAGCTGGCGACTCCCTGGAGGCGTTACTTGTGACTCAGAGGAAAGAATAGGAACAGCGGGCCTGTTATTTGAACCAAGAACACTAGGAACACAAGTTGCAGGTCGCAGAGATTTGAATAAATGCAAAGGGCTATAATCGTGACTAGTAACCTGTTTTGGTACATTACTACATCGTAGGCGTAGGGATGACGACGTCTCGCCGAAACACGTGGAGCGTGACAAATGGTAGCCTCTCTGCGCATTTCTTCAAGTCGTAGATTATGGAAAGGGCGCCCTTGGGATGATGAAAAGGCCGCTGTCATCGTCAGCTCGTGGGAGATCAATCCCCCTTGCAGCTCCTAAGGCACTTGAATGGAACACGGGGCTACAGGGCGTGAGATGGATCCACGTGGCGCGAGCCAGAGGAGGGCAGGCAAAGGACCGAGACTTGACTTGTTCTCGGCTTGAAACTAGGCAACCAAGGTGGTGAGGGAGAGCTGTCCTGGCCCTGACCTTTTATTGCCGACAGGGGGTAGGGGCGTATGTCCTGACCCAGGTCGCCACCTGATATCATGAGTCGATTTTCTTTCCTGTACCAAAGAAAAACAGTGCAAAGCCAGTTTACTGTCCCTAAAATCCATGTACCTCTGAGCCCCTATACCCCCTGATCCTATTGTTCAAACCAACCCAAAGCAGGGAAGGAGAACAGAGTTTCCCATGGATTTTACACTACTCTTTATAGCTCCTGACAACACAATATCTTCAGACTTATAAACGGGTATGAATATTGACAATGTAAAAATGAGCAAAGAAAATGTTCAGACTTATCCCATCTTTACTTTGCTACAACTTTACTATCATTTCAAAACTGATGCCATACACTAATCAATAAATAAACTGAAGGTTTACTTAGAGAAGATACCTAGGAGTACAATAAAAGGGTAACTGCAAATTAATTATTGCTCAAATACTTCCCTTTGGCACTTGTTTCTACCCATTCTTTATCTGATTTACTTTACTGGGGTAATAAGGCGCCTAAAAGAAATAAACAAGAACACTGCCCCAAAATAACAACAACAAATAAAACATACAAGGCAGAATTTAAAAGGAACAACAAACTCCACTGATTCCTTACTTCATCCTGGAATTACAGGCATGCTATTAGTTGTGCCTGAAGAGGTGGTGTATTCAGATAATACACTGTAGGTATTTAACAATATCCCTTTACCTAAAATTGTGGTTAATAGAATTCAATTCTTCTTTTCTTAATCGACTTCACTTGTTCAAGCCTGACGAGTATAATCCATACTTCACGAATCAACTGAATGATACAACTCTATTAAATGTGATAAAAGAGATTATTCATGGGTTTTAATTCTCGCCAACTTAATGATTAAATTTTGATGTCTGCAGCTTACAACTCGTAAATATAAATAGACTAATTGACGTATGAATGGAGGATAAACAAATGAAGGGGAAAGTGACAGGTAAATATCTTCCTACAGGAATAACCTAACAAAAACAGGAATAAAAAAAGGAAACTACAGAACAACAATGAAGGATACATTTCATACTAAAGGGTAAAGGCACTGCGGTGATTAAAAGGCAACGTTAAATTCGTAAGGCAGGAGTCTCAGTCTGATTCACAAAAACAGAAAAGATTAATGCAAAGTAACAATATAGCGTAAAAACAGCGATAAGTTAGAGCAGGTATTTATGATTTACTTTATCTAACTCTCTGTCGTCAACAGACGACGGTCAGAGCTAACCCACCCAAGGGCGGGGAAAGAAACCCAAAGCATACACCCTTCAGGAAGAGTTGACACGCCTGCCTGTGCCAAAGGACGGGCGGTGCGCGCCTCCCACTTGTCTCTTACTGCTTCAAAATAAAATTATTTATACATTTCAAAAGGATGATATCCCATTAACTGCCGCTTGCGGTGGTAAGTAAGTGGAAAGTGTGAAGGAAAGATCGATAGAGAAGGATGAGTGGATAGAATCCATGAGCAGAAGAAGAGGATATAGCCCAGATGATCCTCCTGGATGAAAGGTTAAAGATGAAGTAATAAACTATGCCAGGTTTGCACAGGGGGCCAGAAGAGCTCGGGGGCTCCTTTAGACCACTTCCGCGATCGCCCACACCCGGTAACTCCGCTGCAAACCTCCTGACCGTTATCCTGGTCGGGAATCTTTGGAGGGCCTGAGCTGGCGGCAAGGTGCATCTGGTCAGCTGCTGCGACAACTGACTCCAGGAATCTGTTCGCCATCTCGACATTAATCGCAAAATGAGTTCATCGGCCCAGGAAGGCGGCAGAATTGGCGACTATGGAAGAATCTGCGCGCGCGCAGAGGGATGGCCGGGGCGGGCCGACTTGTTGCAGGTGACCAGCCTGTGCACTACATTGCACTGGCGCTGGTGGCGCGTGGTGGGTATCCTGGCTGTCTGGAGTGATTTGGATCGGCACCACCAGCGCCATAGCACCGGCAGAGTATTTGAAAGCCGAGAGTCTCCTGAAGGGATCAACAGCCTCGCACTGGCACGGATACGTGGCCGGGCACTGACTCGGATTTGATGACGCTGGGGAGTCAGCGGGGACCCGGAACAGGTGGCTTAAAATGGGACGTAAAGTCCTGGCCCAGGAGGCGACGTCATAGTCTCCTGAATGTGTTGCGCCATTTATGCAGACGAAGGGTCCTGGCTCTGTGGGGTCGGGTGACCCTTCAGGTTGGACCGTAGGGAGGATCATTTTACACTGTTACTGCCTCAATGCAGATTAGCCTGCGCTGGCCCATTATAGCTCCATAGGAATCCCTGTCCCTCCCTATGAGGGAAATTTGCGCGCCAGAGTCGTCAACAATTTGACCTGGCGTGCTGGGAGACACTTGTGAGGAGGTGCTACATAGATGGACCCTCGGCAGTGGAGTGGCCTAAGGATTCGGGATCTGTTACTACAGGCGACGGCGGGAGTTCCTGCTCATTATTTCCCTAGGGCATTTCCGCCCATGAGGAAGAGGCTATAAACCTCGTACGCCGTGCAAAAAGGTTTGGCTGAAATCTCTGCACTGCTCCCGGCAGAGGCGAGGCTGTACTTATTAGGGGGCTGTCCGTGAGAGACGCGGGTGGTTTACCGCGTACGTTCTTGGCATGCCCGATCTTTGGTGAACCGCACACACGACGGGCTTCTGCGATTGCCCATCTTCATGGAGGGGCACCTGACAGGTGTGCGGTGGCGTACGCCGGCAGCGCGAGCTTCCCTGTGGGGTGATAGGTGTCCCAGATCCACGACCGCAGCAATCAGCTAAGGTGGGGGCTCCTTCGGCGATGTGCGTGGCGTAGGCCGGCGGTGTAGAGAAGTTCTTCAGAGGTTTTGTTCGATGGCATCAGTTGAGGGTCAACCCTCACGGCTCTCAAACTATCGGCACGTACGCTCGACTTGCAGGCCCAGTCCGCCCAGTTTTGATTGGCCTCCTTCATCAGCCCGCGCCAGGGCCTCCAGCGTTCAGGTTATCTCGCCTGGCAAGCCAGTCTGGCGATGACCTCCCAATTTTCCCACTCCGGCGGAGGGGCCCCAGAGGCACCAGGGCCTTCTTCCAAGCTGAACCATCAACACCCAGGAGAGGTTCACACCAGGCAGGCCTTAACACTGTCTCGGGCGCTGTCAGAGCCACACTCGGCCTGGCCTCCATTCACTTTGCAAAGTGATAGCCTGTCATGTACTCCATTCCTGGGGGGGTAGTGGAGGCGAAGGGCCACTGCTGCAGCATTGCGAGTTCATGGCACTCTGGCTGTCCCTTCCTCTCGGCTTCTTCACCTGAGCCAGCCTCTGCGCTCTCTGTTCTCCTGGCTGCCCCTGCCTCTGCCCATCTCTCTGCTTCCTTGTCCCAACATGGCTTCTGTCTGCCCTTCTGAGCCTGTCTTTCTGCTTCTTCTATTCCTCCTGAGTCACTTTTCTGCCTGTATGGCGTCCATCCTGTACCCAGTCTCTGCCTCCCAAAGGCTACGGGAGTTCCTTCCTCTGCGGAAGGAAGAACTGAACCTTGCCTGCTGAGACTGGAAGCCACATTTGCAGCGGGAGAGGATGCGTAACACACAGAATTAATTTGTGATGGGAATTCTGACACTTTTTCAAAGGATTGTATGATCATTCTGATTTACCACGAAATAATATTGATCAGACTTATAAGACGATTGGTCCTGATCACTTATCATGGCTGATTGGTGATTGATGAATTATACAATGATTATTCCGTCATCGACGAAGCGGCTGATTTCAGATTGATGAATTAACATGATTGGCTCTGATTTACCGACAAAAGCGGGCTGATTTTGGGGACGATAAGAAAGCGATTGGTCTGATTTAACTGACGTGTCGGCATTGGATTGGGTGGATGATAATACGCTGATTATCCCATCACCATCATGGGCTGATCGGGACGATGGAATTGTTAATGATTTATTCTGATTTACCGACAAACGGTATTGATTGATTGATGGGTTAGCAATTATTTACCCTCATTTAACATCGATGGGCTGATTGTGGACAATGAGAAAATGATCACTCCAATCCCACTGATTACAACATTGGGGACGATGAATTAGCAATGATTGTCCTCTATTTACTGACGAAGCGGCTGATTTGGGGACGATGAATAGCGATGATTGGTCCCTGATTTAATAATAAATGGCTGATTGGGGGAATTGATGGTTTAGCAATTATTCTATCACTGACGGAGTGGCTGATTGGGATGAAGGACCAAATGATTAGTCTCCTGGGTTTACTGACGAAGCGGGGCTTGATTGTGATGATAAATTAGCGATGATTGGTCTCCCGATTTAATGACAAATGGCTGATTGGGGAATGATACAAACAGATCACTTGATCATCGATCAAGTAATGATCAGACGATGAATTAGCAATGACTATTCTGGTTTACTGACGGTTAATGAATTGGGGATTTATGAATTAGCGATGATTGGTCCTGATTTAATTGACAAAACAGCGATCAGACGATAAGTTAGCAATTTTCATTGGTCTCCTATTTACGACGGAGCGGGGCTGATTGTGACAATGAGAGCAATGACTGGTCTCCAACAATGATTTAAGCAATGATTGTGACGATGAATCAGCAATACATCATTCCATTACCACGACGAAGCAAGCTGATCAGATTTGATGAATCGACATTATCATTCCGACGATCAGAACGGGCTGATTGGGACGAAGGGTTGAAAAATTATTATATCTGATTTACTCGACGATGGTTTGATTGTATTTATTTATAGCAAATGATTGTCCCCGACTTACTGATTAAGCGCGCTGATTTGGGGAATCTGATAATTAGAAACATCAGTCCCCGATCAATGACAAAACAGCTGATTAGACGATAAGTTAGCAACAAACGATTGGTCTCCTCTAGATTTTAACGATCATAGCTGATTGGTGATTTGATGAATTAGCAATAAATGATTATTCCTGGTTTACTGAATATAAGCAAATATCAAGATTATTAACATAATTAATCATCTCCGATTTAATTGATCGAAGTGGCTGATTGGGGACTGATTAAGATAATGATTACCCACTGCAATGGTTAAACGGGCTTACTTGGGGACAGATCGATATATTTAGGCTCCGAACGATGCACCACCACTTTGGGACTGAATGGAAATGAATCGGTCTCTACCAATCGACTGGATGACATGATTTATTGGGACAGAAGAATATATAGGCGCCTGCAATGATTGCTCCGACTCAGCGAGGCGCTTGGTTTTGAAGGACTTGCGGTAGCGGTGCTCAGACACCGAGATGGGGCCATCCCACAATCAAGCACAGATAGCAACACGCAGCCGGTAACAGCACAACAAAATCATGAAAACAGAACAGCGTTACTCATATAATGTCAGACCCCAATAATGCAAAATTGGTAGAGCTGGGCAACCAAACAAACAACAAGTCCAAGCATGGAATGATTTGGTCAAGGCCTGCGCCAAATGGTAATGAAATGTAAACACCTGGGACTTCTGAAATGAGGGAATAGACGACGGTTGTTTTGACCTCGTCCCAGGCGGTTAATATACGCTTTCACTCCTATTTCAAAACGAGAGAGAGGCAAAACACCGGGCAATGCTAATCTGACTTTCGAACACGTGGTTGACGTCGAGGTCTCGCGCCCATATCTAATGGATTCATTTGAATCGATTTCACAGGAGGAATATGCAAACATCTGAATGATCTATCAATTACAACCCACTGAATGGCATGCCGCGCAAAGGCTCAAAGCTGGTGCTGGCGATTCTCTCTCGCTTCTCGGCACGCCCACTATAAAAAATTCTAGGACTAGTCACGTTTTCTACAGCGCGTCCTACACAACAAGCATTAAAGCTATTTATGCAGAATTCATTCGTTGTTACTTTTCAAAGGTCTGTAATCTCTCCTTCCAGTTTAGCTGAAATAATTAGCTTTGATTTTAAGAAATTGCAAATACAAAACAACAAAGGGAAGAGGGGGATGCCATGAATCACTATTGTGGCTGCTATTTTCATGTTTCCTGGTGTGGATCTTATGACTTCCACAATTATTACTGCCTGAAAATGGCTGTAAGATACCATAAGATGAGAAATGATGTCTGGTAAAGAAGTACATGGAGTGGAGGGCTCTCTACTTGATAAAGTGGCAAGAAACATTTGATAAAAACATAATGGATAAGGCCATACACAAAAGGAAAATTAACTGGAAAATACGTGTAATTGCTGCAGAAGTCCTCCTGAAGGAGGAGCTGGGGAACGCGGTAACACGGACCATGGATAATCTCTGCTACAGGCGTCTTTCTGAAACGATATTTGGACCCACGTTACACATCTAATGCTGAATTTGGGATTGAATTACTGGGGTAATGAGAAACAATAGACTTGAGGCGTTACGGTGACTCAGAGAAAGAAGCTGTGAAACACGTAATTAATGGAACCAAGGAACATCAGAACACAGTTATAGGCCCAGAGATTACTTTCAACGCAAAAGGACATAACGAGACTAGTAAACTGTTTGGGGTATACTATCACTGATATGATCACTTCTACGAAACACGGTGGAGCGTGGACAACGGCAGCCTCCAAGGCATTTCTTCAAGTCGATTAAGGAAAAGGCGCCTTGACAAAAGGCCGCTTAATGCCAGCTCATGTGTGGAGACTTGCAATCCCCCTTGCAGTCTCTAGCACTTGGAATGGAACAATGGGCACACAGGGAAGTAAGGGGATGTGGGATCCACGCATATGTCAAGAGTGAGGCAGGGGCAAAGGACCCAGACTTGATCAGTTCTCGGCTTCTAACCAGTAAACTGGCAGCAGTGAGGGAGATTGTCCTAGTTCAGACCTCCTATTACTGACAGTATGATCCTGACTCCAGGTCATTGACCCGGATATCATAGAAAATGATTTTTTCCCACTAAAGAAATACAGCAGCTTAAGACTGTCCTAAACTATTATATTCTGAGTCTTCTATAATTTTAATCTTCAAAGGTTCAAACCAACCCAAAGCAGGAAGGAGAATGAGCCTTTATGGATTTTGAGCTACTTTATTATATATTATATGTATATTTATATATATTTAATGCTACAACAGGTATGTTTGAAGAGAATATGTGTTATTTAAATAATATAACGGAACAGGGTTTGTCGATTCTAGCCTCTATCCCAGGATGAAAAGTCAACAAAAAGATACCAAAATAAAAGGCTAAAATGGACGAAACCAGGTGCGCTAGGTAGCCGTTAATGACATGCGTTATCGATGTCCTCCAGTTATATTGAGCCTTCCGCAACAGACAGCAGCATCGCAATAGTTTTGATTATAAAATATAATAAAAAGTGTTCTTTAAATCCTTCAGGCACTGCAAAAAAGTGAATGCCCTTATAATCTACATTCACGTATTCAATGAATATTTTCACGGCATTATCTTGGTCTTAATTAAGCGTGAATATGAACAGAGCATGATGACAATAAATAAACGTTTTGGTTGTAATTATATTTGGATATGAGACGAACACGACACTGGACACTGGCTAAATTATCCCTAATCTAATGAGTTATTGGGCAAAACTAATCGTGGGTTAGGTCATTTTTTATTATTATTTTGATGTCAAGTATGAACTTTTCAGAAAGGTGTATTAATATCACTCTGCCAGTCTGGTTAGTTGTCTAAGTAATAGGTCATGGAACTGTAATTTTACTTATTTGTCTAGTTTATTTCTCAAAATTGTATTTGTTTTATTATGAAACTATTAAATACTTGATTACATTGTTTAGAGTACAGAGATTACTTTTAATTTTCTCTAAGAGATAATTAATATGACAGGCTCACAAACGCTTTTGTCTCTTTGCTGTATCTCAAGACAAGTGATCTAAATTGCTTTGGTGGAAGAAGAAATATGAAATTTCTTCTTGAAGAACTAACAGCCTTCAGTTCCACAATACCACCTCGCCCCTAATGCAAAGGGGAAAGTCAGTTGTTTTCATGGTAATGAAAAGATTACTTTTACTACACCTCTTATAAGGAGAATTATATTGATTGGATAAGCCAGATTAGGACCTGATCACTTACTTATAAGTCAACAGCAGAACATTATGAAGATGAGCCTTTCTGTTCATGAACATCCTGTAATATTATTTTGCTGGTCCAAATTTTATAGGTTTTATTTTAAAATATATAGAGAGAGAGTATATATATATAGTATATATATATATATTATATATATATATATATATATATATATATATATATATATATTGGGGATTTAGAAAAGTATGTTTACCTTTAATATTTACACTGTATATAATCATTGCAAACAGGAGGCAGATGATGATGATACTACTAGCACACATATCATAAAGGTACATATATATATATATATATATATATATATATATATATATAGTATATATATATATATATATATATATATATATATATATATGTGTGTGTGTGTGTAAAGTGTATGTATATATATATATATATATATATATATATATATATATATATATATATATATATATATATATATATATATATATATTACATATGTAAAAGTACATAATGCATGCCTGTAAGTGTATACATCGTCATACTCAATTCACTGCAAATGATTATATACACAGTGTAATATTAGAGGTAAACACTTTTCAAATCCTCCAAAATATCAGATCATTTATTT
>NC_089747.1:56035266-56077766 GCF_040412425.1 Macrobrachium rosenbergii
TATCAGTTCCAGAGGTCTTTTATTCCTAACACTGTTGGACTGTGGAACAGCCTCCTAGAGAATGTCGTGCAATTGGAACTTCAGAAGTTCAAGCGAATATGCAATGCTTTATTATACTAGTATTTTCCTGCATTTAACACATTTTATCTATTTATTAATTTATCAGATCTTGTTTTCTTTTAGTACAGATCCGTTCATTCATAATCTCTTTACTTCCCTCTTACTTTTCTGTCAGAGAACACTATATTCTGCTTTAACTGTTCATGGGCCCTGTATTTGTTCCATATGAATAAGGTTCATCTATATAATAATAATAATAATAATAATAATAGCATAATAATAAATAATAATAATAATAATGGCTGAAGAATAATAATAATAAATTATACACAGAAAAAGACATTTTAATACAGGTTTTATAAACAAAATGGCAGCTCAATAGCTTTCTATTTTGTTATAGTAAAATGCCTAATTGCCCGGCTACTGTTTTCTTGCGCCAGCGCTGCGCACTGACCAATATTCATCCGGTGGTTTGTGCGTGATGTGTACGAAACAGGGAGGTAGTCCCGCTGATCGTCGACCCGCTCCTGCCTCCTTAGGGCATCATTCAGGACAGGATCGCATGAATGAATGGCTGCAATTTATGGATTGGCCCGATCCGTGCTTGCTGATCGTAATTTAGTCACTTCATTTTCATTGGCCACCGGTCATGACGCCGTCACATGGCTCCCATCATTGCCTCTCAACTAAGACTACTGATCGGCGATGGTGCACCTTCGAGGGAGGCTACAACCGAACCGTTCCTGAGGTGAAGGGCGGCGCCCTGGGTGTCCCCTGTGTGCTGGAGGGCGTCCTCAGAGCAAGTACAAAGTCAACTCAATGCTGGGGCAATCTTTGGTCGTGGTGTGTGCGAGGGGCGATCTTGCAGGTCATCCTCAGGTGAGATCCTGAGGCGACTCCACTGTGCCTGGAGGTCGTCCTCGAGGCGTAGGCAGATGTGGCCTGCCTGGCACACGCTCCTGACGGCTGGTGCTGTGTGGCTGAAGGCCTCTGAGTTACATTAAGGCCTGGGCTTTTCTCCTGCGGGAGCACCTCAGGATGCGAAGATCATGACGAAGGCCGGGGCGTCAATAATCTCAAATGTCCACACAATGTCACTGTGACGATCCTCTGGTTGTAAGTCTTCCTATTACAAAGTAGTTCCCTCCTGGGCATGGCAGAAGATCCGCTAAGAGGCGCATGGATGTACCTATGTCTCCGGGGCATCCTGAAAAGGGCACATATCGGTATACATATCTGTCCTCTCATGGACTTGGGAGGCAGAGTTGTTCTTCATCACAGCTGCATGTCTTCTTGCTCCTGTAGAAGATAACCAGTTATCTTTCTTACACTATTATAAAGGACAAGTTTTCCCAATGATATTTTCTAGGCCTGCCTGTCTTCCTTATACTGTTGAATGGTAATTCCTTTGTAGAAGAGGGTGATCATCTCGTATCTCTGTCTCCTCTTACATACTTACTTCATTGTCCTTCTGTAGGTACCTGGATGCTCTATGCAAGACCACATAATTCAATACCTGAGGCCCGCTCCGCTTCACGGAGTGTCAGTCCACAAAGAGCAGTGGTAAGTGGCCCCATGTAGGCAGGATGGTGAAGTTCTTGGTACCTCTGGGCACTTGCGCCATTCTGGTACATACCAAGGTCTGTAGGTTTGGTATACACTGTAGAGAAATTGAGTCCCTCCTCAGCCCACAAGGCATCCAGGAAGGTAGGGGCCACTCGCTGTGTTCATTGGCAAAGCAGAGACTGCTGTGTTGGGTGAAGGCTGCCCGTATTCATCAATCTCTTCACTAAACCGCACGTATAAAGGTGTCATCAATATACCGGCATACATGGATAGTTTCAGGATCTCGTAAAACCCTTCTTCCACCATACCCATGCAAAAGTTTGTAAACAGGACTCATGGGGATCCCATTACAATTGTTCACCTAGGGCAGGCATGTCCATGGTGGTTGACGATGGTCCCTTTCTTAGTACTATAGTTCAAGTAAGATCAAGGGGGCATGTCTGGATGATAGGATCTAATGATGGGTCCCTGTAGACGTTAATCGACCATCATCTCTGATGGTTTCATCCACCGACGTTGGTGAAAAGGGATTCAACGTCTAATGATGCAAACATCTCCAGGGGGCGGACTGAGGGCTCAAAAGAACTCTGCAGACGACTTCAAAACTATGCGAAGGAGATATAAGGGAGAGTACTGATTTCCTTTTAAGGTGGTGGGCAGGGGCAGGAATTTGACTCTAGATTGCCCAAGAGAGTTATTGCGTTTATGATTCCTACATGACCATAAATGTAGCTAAGATTAAAATCGCCTGTAATGGGGCCATGGTATTATATGGATTGAAGGGTTTTGATGATTCTATTGGCCTCGTTTGATTTCATCTACAAAGGACCTTCATTTCGCTTACCTCCTCGGAAATAATTATATATTCATATGCTAACTGAAGGGGAATTTTTGGCTTGATAATAAGTTCGTAGTCTTGTGGGCCTGAACTCATCGTAGGAAGGCAAGAACTCAGGACTACAGTGACGTATATGAAAAGACGCGGCGGACAAACTTATTATCTACCCTTCGGGTAACATATATGAAAATATATTATTTCCTGAGCAGTAGAGCGTGATTAGTATCAAAGGACGTTTATATTAATGGTTGTATATGAATCAGAAATGTGAGCAAAACATATATATATATATATATATATATATATATATATATATATATATATATATATATATATATATATATATATATATATATATATATATATATATATATATATTTATATATATATATAGGCAGTATATATATATATATATATATATATATATATATATATATATATATATATATATATATATATATATATATATATATAGTAGTATATATATATACATATATATATATATATATATATATATATATATGAAGTATGTGTACACATATATAACACATTACTTTATTATGTAAAATGTAAAACGGTATGGTATCCCTGACTGCTCTTGACTTTATCAACACATTTCAAAGGATCGATACAGATGAAACACACCCTGATGGGTGCCATCATTTCTGGAGTCCTCACGAAGAAATAGTAGTGGGTTTAATATAGTGTGCAGAAAATCACTAATATTTCTTCCTATGTGCATTTCTATTCTGATTAAAGCAATATATAAAAAGTCATGTTTCATCTATGTTTTTAAGAGCACATGGTATGTAGTCCTGAAATATACTGATGATGGAAGAAGATAAGATTAGGAATGCAGGCAAAAATTGAAATATCCTGATAAATGTATTAAACAGTGCATTTGAAGGGCAAAAAGACTATGTATCAGTAAACCAGAAAGAACCTTACAATACAAAAATTCATGATTCTAGTCTTATAATAATAGTATGAAAGATATCCTCATCTCTTACACTTTAAAAGTTAATGTCATTTAAGAACAATACAACAATGAAAATGTACTTATCAAGAACTCCCAGACAATATTAAAGGTGTGTATAAATTCCGTGTAAGTTCAGACAACTTTTTATATACAAACTGGAAAAGTACTGGAAAAAGAATTGAAATAAATATATGAAAGTCGTGTGAGATACGCACAAGGAACAGTGTATATTTGCACATGAGAAAGAGAACAATCATGCTAATAACTGAAGGGGCAAAAAGGATTTTAATATTCCAATAATGCACTGAAAGGAAATATCATTAATCTAGCTTGATAAAAGAAAGTTACAACCATAATATGAATATCAGTCAAGGGATGTATAAACTTGATCCTTTAATATCAAAAGAAATTTGTAAATTGTTTTTAAACTTTTAAGGTAGGTGTAGAGAGTATAAGGAAAATAGTATTTAGTCATATTTGTAAAAACACAGCATGAGGGTAAATGCTGTAATGAGCCCAAACTCCGCTCCATGACACCTGTCAGGTGTGGATCTTGATGTGGGGTATGGTCTGTTTACTGCAATGTCCTGAGAGCTCCGCCAGATTTTTAGCAAATGAGTTTTAAAGGCCACTCCTACCCTGACACCGGCCTGAGTGGGGATATGGAGCCCTAACGTGCCGTGCATGTTCGTCAGTACTGGCTCTGTAGTATTTCCAGACTTCTCACATTCTGTATCAGTCCTCGTCAATGGCTTGAAATAAAGTCGAAACTGGTCAGACCTACACCGTTTCTTATTTTTCACTGTGGTAATGTGAACAATGAACAAATGCAAAAGTGATAATAATCATATATATATATATATATATATATATATATATATGTATATATATATATATATATATATATATATATATATATATATATATATATGTATATATATATATATGTATATATATATATAAATATATATATGTATATATAATATATATATATATAAGTATATATATAGAGAGAGAGAGAGGAGAGTAAAGAGAGAGAGAGTATATATATATATATAGTATATATGATATATATATATATAGAGGGAGAGAGAGAGAGAGAGAGAGAGAGAGAGAGAGAGAGAGAGAGAGAGAGGAGAGAGAGGAGGAGAGAGAGAGAGAGATATAGAGAGAGAGAGAGAGAGAGAGAGAGAGAGAGAGAGAGAGAGAGAGAGAGAGAGAGAGAGAGAGAGAGAGAGAGAGAGAGAGAGAGAGAGAGAGAGAGAGAGAGAGTATAGAGAGTAGAGAGGTATAGAGAGAGGAGAGAGAGAGAGAGAGAGAGAGAGAGAGAGAGAGAGAGAGAGAGAGAGAGAGAGAGAGAGGAGAGAGGACAGAGACATATACATTGAGTAGGAAAACACAATATATTGCAATCTTACCTGCCTTGAGATTATGCAGCCCACCGCTTGTAAGGGCAGAGAATGGTAGATTAATACCAGTGAGACACAGAGGAGTAAATTGAAATTTTTTTTTATATAATCGATCAAATTTCATTATAATTGATTTACAAAAGTGTCTACAATCTAGTAATGAATCACGATCATAGGAAATATAATTAGTTATAGTTAAATGACAAAGGAACACTTATATCTGGCTATAAATGTGTTTCCATGGAATGGTGTCTTAAGTTATGAACAATTATCTGTCTAGGCCAGGGTTCTTCAAACTACGGGTCGCGACCCATTACCGGGTCGCCAAGTCCTCCAAACTTGGTCGCAGGCTCACAAAAATAAATTCATAAATAGAATAAAAATGATTATGTACATACATGGCAATAAGATAAATATGAATTCATACATGGATCCACCTAGTCTCAATCGAATATCCTAGTCTACTTCAAAATTATCAGAACTTCTGTTTTTGTGGGAGAGAGAGAGAGAGAGAGAGAGAGAGAGAGAGAGAGAGAGAGAAGTGCTGTGACGAAAGGGCGTGTAAGTAGTGTAAATATGAATGGAACGTAAGCTGTGAGCTCAAGGACACGCACTCTCCAGATTTGAAACAGAAATATGACTAGTTACATTAAGTTTTGTAGTCTCGAGTTAGATAACAGTCTATGCAACCAATTCTGTATCAAAATGGATCGATCGATATTAAAGTGTGCCATTAAGTGCACAGGTAACTACAAAGCCCTCTTTGTTCAGGCGAGAAAGACAAACAGACGAACTCAATGACAGAGAAGCCTGTTATGTCCGTACCGTGCAAAGTAGTGCATCACGGCGCCTGTGCCCTGTTCTGAGCCTTCTGTTTAAAAGAAGAAATTATGGCTACAATATAGCAAGAATCTAAGTATGTATTTATTGGCGATAAAGATAAACAAGAACCCTTAAACATATGTTATTTGCAATGAAGTTCTGCAATGAAAGATGAAGCCTTGAAATTAAAGAGGCACCTGAATCAAAACATGTTGAACTAGTTGGAAATCAGTAGATTTTGTCAAAGAAAAAGAACAATTAAATTTATCAGTGAAAATCTCATGAACTAATCACTCAATGATAAATTGCAAATGGCTTCTATTTTATTAAGTTACCGAATAGCAAAAGCAAAAAGTGCCGTATACTCTATGGTGAAAACTTATCCTTCCAGCTACATTAGATATAAATGACAGTGCTTGGATCAGAAATCATAGAGAAGTGATTAAATGTGTCCCTGTCAGTGACACGACAGGCCCCGGAGGATTTGGCATGCTGCAGAAAATTTGAATCGAGTTGGTTCTACGCCCCAGGCAAGAATATGCCATCCAGCTGATGAAAGCACTGATATAGCTAATTGTGCAACACTCCAGGTTTATGTGAGATATCCTTGGGAAGATGGATTGGAGGACATAGACACTGCTTGACCTTACCTTCAAGCAACAGGGTCAGATCTCAGAGGTTTGAATGACTGTGTAACTGGAAAATATAAATTGAACTGGCAAATCTACATAAGGGCGTCACTACACATGGAGCAAGGGGCCATGACAGGAAAAAGAATGCTGTGAGTAAGATATCAGAGGCCATGTTAACTGTGTAACTTGGAGTCATTGCTTCATTTATCGTGAAGCTTTACGAAAGGAATCCCTGCCAGCTTGGAAAATGTCTCTAATGTAGTTTGCAAAACTCTATTAATCTTATCAAAGAAGTTCATTGAATAGTCGTTTGTTTGAACAACTTTGCTGTAAAATGAGCTACTAGTCTAACTAGTTAAAAATTACACTTAAATTAGATTTATTCAAGAAGAGTCCAACTGATATATGAATTAAGATGAAGATACATTATTTTCCTTCTTATGTTAGTTCAATGCAGAGCTAGCTATATCAGGGATTTAATGGTTTGCACAGCTATCATATTTAGCAGACATTTTCAAAGCTCAAATGAATCCTAATTCAGAAAACTACAAAGAAAAGAGAATGATATATTCAAACACACTGAGGAAGCACAGGCATTTAAGAAATCACTAAAGATTTGACAAGTAAGTGTTAAACAAAACTAAACGGTTTACTATGTCTCTCACACCTTACAAATATACTGAAGAAGACCCTTTAAATCAAGAATGTATGCAGAAAAAAATATATATATCTACATCTTTCAGTCTCTGTCAGTCAGCTTACAGTATCAGAAGAAAAATCTATCCACTAAAAAAACAATGGATAAAAGATCCGTTTTCATTTAGGAACCCAGATTCAGCTGTGGGAATTAAACCCACACCTAGTAAGGGAAGAAAGCTAGATGCAAATCTAGTATAACTCATTAAGAATGAGGCAATACATCAACATTGTCTTCTTTTGGCCAAGCTGCTTCCAACTTGAGTAAAGAGGCAATATTCTACATCTTTTACAACCACGTATGTGTGGATCTGGCTCATTGGCCGTAACCGAGTTAGTCAAAGGAAAGAAATCGCCCTGATGCTACCTACTGGTATGCGTAAGGTCCTGTCTTCCTGCAAGACAAATTGGTCCAGGATAACAACAACAAGCAAGTCTAATTTTCAAATGAGGAACTTATTCTGTTTGCACACACACATGCACACACACTATATATATATATATGTTATATATATATATATATATACATATATATATATACATAGATATATATATATATATATATATATATATATATATATATATATATATATATATATATATATATATATATATATATATATATATATATATATATATGTGTGTGTATAGTGTGTGTGTGTAGTGTATGTACATACAGTATGTTTACAATTCCCTGATATAATGCCTTTAACGTAGTTATTATGTTTCAGTTCTCTTATCCTGTAATCTCTTGATAGTCTCTGCTGTTTGTACATTTTTCTGTATGGGCCGTGGAATGATGCCTTGGCAGTAAAACTGGTCACTAGCTGAAAAGTTTGGACATGAGTCCTGCTCAGGCAATAATCGAGCTTGAATGTAGCAAATTTGCAAACTTGCAAATAGGATTAGTTAAAAGGCAGAGGTGATTGCACAAATCAAATAGCATTTTCTGAAAATGCAGAGAAAGCTTCTTGCTGATTATTAAAAATTAGCTATGCTATTTAATAAAATAAAATGAACAAAGTTTGGCTGAGGAGTCACTTAAATCACTTATTTAATCATCTAATTCATTAATTAATTCAGCAATGAAAACTTTATTACTGAAAGGACACTTAATCACTGGTTGCCAATTGCAAAGGATTCACAAGGAAGGAAAACTTGAAATTGATTGACGAGAGAATTATAGAAATCTGAATGGGCAAAATCTACCTTCCCTATTCAGACACCTGTTGACATAAAATCTACTCTCATAATTAGAGAGTAAGGATAAATCCCAGTTGCACTTGTATGGCTGACCACTGTACTGATACCTGACATGTTATCTCGGCAGGAAAAGGACCTCTAATTGCACAAAGGGGGAATGCTATCCTCATACGAGGGAGATGTTCCTGCTTAATTTTGCCAACGTCTCTCTTCAATTTGTCTCGTGGGACAGGTTCAACCCATGTCTTGGGTCACGTGGTTATTGTGTCAGTCTGATCTCATCTTCACTGGGTGCATTAGTCTGGAAAGAGAGGAATGTATTAATATTTCTTCTTCCCAGCTTGTTCCTACTTTTATATGGGGGTTGCTGTTTCTGATGAGCTGTCTCATCTATTTCTCATCCAGGCCTCTGCCTCATCAATTCTCTGCTATCCCCACACAGTCCTTCCATCTCTTCTTGGTCTCTCCTGACCTCCATCTCCATAGTATGTCTACCAGCGTGGTCCTCATCTCCCTTCAACAGGTGTCCAGCACGATCCCAGCCTCCTCCTTCACTTTCTTTGATATTTTACCCACCTGGTTGGCCCCTGATGCAACTATTTCGGATCCTATCCTCTCTCGTCACCCCAGCCATCCACCCAAGCATTCTCATTTCATCCATCTTCTTTCCTCTGTCTTTCTCAAACTTACTGCTCTGTGCCATATGATCATTTTGATGTTCTACCACCATCTTAGAAATTTTCCTTTCAATAACCTCAGTGGTACTCTTTGTCAGCTAAAAAGAACTCCAGCTACCTCCAGTTGTTCCAGCCTGCATATACCCGATGTTTTACTTCTTATTCCATACTTCCTCCAGCATTAACAAAGATCCCAAATACTAAAAATTATCAACTCCCTTTATTGGTTCTCCTGCTGAATATCATCAATTCTCTACTCAGGGTACAAATATATTCTGTCTTAGATCTACTTATTCTCATTCTGTCCTCCAACACTTTACCCCATCTTCCAATTTCATTTCCAGATCTCCTGCTCTCGCGAACAGGACAAAAATCATCCATACGTTTACGTTACTGCCTCTCCCTTTACTCCCATGATAACATCCATCACTATGTTAAAGATAAATGGGCCAAAACTGACCCTGGTGTAATCCTACCTATCTCAAAACCCTCTGTCTCCCAACACTGCTCCTCACCTGGTAAATACATCCAGTACATCTCCTGTATCAATCACACGTACTTCTGCACCATCCTCTCTGTGGCCCATACCCCGGTCTTGACACGGTCATAAGCTTCTCTACACACTAGGCCAGTATAAGGACAAAAATAGAGAGAATGATAAAGGTTTAGGAGTGGCAAATGTCAAGGCATTTACAGTAGATGAGAAGACATGTGTACTTCCCCACAACTTTGGCTGGAGAGTAACTCTCCATCTGTGCTGATGAGAATGTATTTTATAAATGATATATTTTTAAATAAGTAGACCTGAATTCATAGCAGCTCCTCTTTACGATAGATTCCAGGTCCTTACAGGCCAGAAAGCCTGCATGTGTAAGTGCTGCTGTCATTTATATTGATAACCAATTTAAGTTTTAGCAGCAATATCACTTCTAAGATAACAAATGGCTACTTCTAATATTTGAAATAAATCACATGCAGTGGCAGGAGCAATGTATCAACATAATAATGGAAGGAAGGAAATAATTCAAATATTTAACTTTAAATGAAATGCAGTTAGTTTTAAAATGAAGTATAAATATAAAAAGAACTTGCTAAATAATAGACAGGTTAAGAAGTTAAATTCTGACACACACACAGCATGCAAGGTAATAAAACGTGGAGCCAGACATGTCCTCAGCTGTGCGCTAGAGGATGACTTAGTGTACATACAGTAAGGTCAAAGTGATGCGATGATTTCAGAATTGATCGTAATTCTTCAGAAACTCGTGGGCTGCTAGTTAGTAAATTTGACCAACATTATTATCCTATTTATCTGATAATAAGTATCAGTGACACAGAACAACAGAAGGTATTTATGAATGGTCAATGCTAGTTTAATCATCACGAAAAAGAGAGAAAAATCTCGCCAGAAACATCTGCGGCTCTGCATGTGGGATGTCGAGGGTTCACTGGAGTGGCTGCAGAAACTGTGCGCAAGTTACCTAATGTGATTTATTGTAAATTAACTTTCTACTTTTAGCCTTGCACAAGCATATGATTTAAAGAGATCTGATTAAATGAAATGTAAATAAGACACAATTGGTAAAAAAACGCAATCCTAGTTATATATGTTTAGCATTGCATACATGATTGGGCCTATTTTAATAAATAATGAAATATATTTTCCAGTTTGTTATTAAACAATTTTATCGGATTTCAATTGCGCATATCGTAAGGTGGAATTGCGTTCTATAGTCTGTCAGAAACAAGTATTTTCGCAGGTTTCAATTTGTTTCCGAGTATATAATTGAGACTGGCGTTTGTCCACGATCCGAGTGTGCATATGCTTTATGAGCATAATTTTAATTCGAGGATCTCCTGAGCATGACTAATAGGCCTATGCTTGAATCTTAAAAAAGGCGTCTGGGTTATTCTGATCAGATGTGCTACTCTGAGAGAGAGAGAGAGAGAGAGAGAGAGAGAGAGAGAGAGAGAGAGAGATATGACACAGGAGACTCCTGAATTAAAATATGCTCGTGATAAGTGCACACCTCGATCGTGGACAAGCATAGTCTCCAATTATACCAAAACAATTGAAACCTACGAAAATACGTGTTTGAAGAGACCCAGAATCGCATCTTCTATATATATATATATATATATATATATATATATATATATATATATATATATATATATATGTAGAATCATAAATTTGGGTCTCACCAACACGTATTTTCGTAGGTTTCAACTATTTAGTGTATAATTGAGACTCATGTTTGTCCACGATCCGAGGTGCATATGCTTATGAGCATCATTTAATCTGAGGATCTCCTGTTGCGCTCCTCTCTCTCTGTGGCCTTTATCCAGTCAGAATAACCAGACGCCTTTAAGATTCCACACTGGCCTATTAGCCATATTTTTTCCGAGATCCGAATTAAAATTATGTCTGCAAAGCGCCATATGCACACTGGATCGTGACAAGCATAGTCTCAATTATGCACTAAAAACAAATTGGAAACCATAAAACATTTGTTTGTAAGACTCAGAACAATTTCACCTTACGATATGCGCAATTGAGAAATCCGATAAAATTATTTAATAACAAACTGGAAAAAATATATTTCATTGTTTATTAAAATAGGCCCAATTCATGCAGCCACGCAAACGCATATAACTAGGATTGCGTTTTTTTTTTTTTTTTGCACCAAATTGTGTCTTATTTATATCATGTTTAATCAGATGCTAAATCATAATAACACGATATAAGGCTATAAAAGTAGAGTTAATTTACAATAAATCAGCATTATACAACGCTTCATAATAGCTTCTATGAGCCACTACAGAACACCTGACATCCTGATGATGCAGAGCTCAGATGTTTCAATGGCGAGATTTTTTTCTCTCTTTTTTATAAATGATGATTAAATTAGAAATGAATCACATTCACTTGGAAAATACCTTCTGTTGTTCTACAGCTAAATCGATACTATTATCAGATAAATAGGATGATAATAATTAATAAAATTTACTTCAACTGGCAACCCTAATGAGAGTTTCTCAAAGACACCATGATCAATTCTGGAAATCTGTCGCATCACTTTTGCGCTTTTACTGTACTTTCAATAAGTCTGTCCTTCAGCACACAGCTGAGGTATATGTCTAGCTCCATTTCTTATTTACCTTATAAGTAATGTGTCCGAAATTTAACTTCTTAACTCTGTCTATTGCAAAAGCAGTGACCTTTTTGTGTTTATGCTTCATTTAAAACTAACTGCATTTCATTTTAAAGTTAAAATATTTGAATTATTTCCTTCACTTCCTTCATTAGCTGTTTGATGCATTGCTCCTGCCACTGCGTGTGATTTATTTCAAATATTAGAAGTGGCCATTTGTTTATGTAGAAGTGATATTTAAATAACTAAGGGCTTAAGGAGTGGATTTGTAATATAAATGTCAGCAGCCCTTGCCTGCAGACTTTCTGACCCGTAAGGGCCTGGAATCTATGCATTAAAGGGGGAGCTGCTATGAATTCAGGTCTACTGCCATTTTAAAAATATATCATTTATAAAATAATACATCTCTAACTTAACTGAATGTGTGAGAGGGTACTTCCAGCCAAAGTTTGGCAGAGTAAATGCCCCACGCCTTCTTCTCACCACTGTAAATGCTCAGCTGTTTACACTCCCAAACCTTTATCATTCTTCTATTTTCAGGTCTATACTGGCTACAAATTGACCTGAAAGTATTTATGACCAACTGAGACAAGAGGATGATGTTTGAGGGAGAGTGATGGTGCGAAAAGTGCACGCATTGATACATGAGGATGTACTGGAAATGTATTTACCAGAGTGAGGAGCAGTGTTGGGGAGACAGAGGGTTTTGAGAGAGTAGGATTACACCATAGGGGTCGGTTTTATGCTCCATTTATCTTAACAGTGATGGATGTTATCATAGAGGTGCTGTAAGGAGGTAACAGAAAATATATTGTATGTGGATGACTGTCCTGTTCGTGAGAGCAGGAAGATCTGAAATGAAATTAAGATGGAGAGCACTGAGATAGAGGAACAGAATAAGTGACTAAGATAGAATATATAAACAGCAAATGAGGGGTGATAGTGGAGCATCCAATGTGTGTGTAAAGTGTGGTAGTAAAGAGTGTTAGTAAAGTGTGTGTGTGGTGTGTGTAGTGTGTATGGAACCACTGAAAGAGAGTTTGACAATTTACATTTGGAACTGTTAATGCTGATAAATGTTGGAATAAGAAGTAAACATCGTGGTATATGCAGGCTGGAACAACTGGAGAGTATCTGGAGTTCTCGTGACAAGATAACATCATATTAGTGCTACACTCTACAAGATAGGTAGAGAACATCAACATATATGGAAATGGAAACAAAAAAAGTTTGAGGAAGAATAGAGGGAAGTGTTAAGATGGATGTGCAGAAATGAGAATGCTTTGTGTGGGAGGCTGGGGTGACGAGAGAGATAGAGATCCAAACACATCAGGGGCCACCCAAGGTAGTAAAGAACAAAGAAAGTGGCAGGGGAGGTTGATAGAAGTGGACACTGTTGAGAGAGAAGAGGACCCATGCTGAGTATTATACTATGAGATGGAGGTCCAGGTGCAAGAAGAGAGACCAGAAAGAGATGGAAGGATCAAAGAGGGGAGACCTGCATGCATATGAATTGATGAGGCAGAAGGCAGGATAGAAAAGATGGGAATAGCTCATCTGAAATATATAACCTGTATAAAACAGAATAAGAAGAAGAAGAACATTAATAAATAAAATTCTTCCAGATAATAACAGTGAAGATGAGACTGAACTGACCACCAGCCAGCCACGTACCCAAGACATGGGTTAGAGAATGTCCACAGATGTTTATTATAGACAAAAATTAAGTAGGGAACATCTCCCTCGCAGCAGATAAAATTCCTCTCCTTGGGTACATAATCTTTCCTACATAACATGGCCCAAATTGTCACCACACATTACATATATGTGTAACTAACACCTTCTACTCTCTAATATGAGAGAGATTTATGTCAACAGGCGGTCTGAATAGGAAGTGCAGATTTTGTTTAATCAGATTTCTATAATTCTCTGTCAATCAATTTAAGTTTTCTTCCTTGTGAATCCTTTGCAATTGGCAACCAGTGATTAAGTGTCCCTTTCCTTAATAAGTTACCATTGCTGAATTTAATTAATGAATTTAAGTGAATTAAATAAGGAATTCCAAGTGACTCCTCCAGCCTTAAACTTTGTTCATTTATTTGTTAAATGCATATTACTTGACACACCTCACAAGCTTCTGAATCTCAGAAATGCTATTTTGATTTGTAATCACTCTGGTTTTATCCTCTGTTACTAGTTTGTAAATTTGCTATATCTAAGCTGATTAAAGTTTAGACCAGGGTCAAAATTTTTCAGTTGCAATTGCTTTTTACTTAAGGACATCATTCCTACGACCCATACAGAAAAAATATTGAGACAAATAAATAAGAAATGGTTTGCAGATTACAAGATGGAGAACTAAAATGTAATAATTCCATGTTAGCATTATAATTCAGAATTATAAATATAAAGTATTTATACACACACACGTACACACACACACACACACAGACACACACACACACATTAACATTATTACATATGTTACATATATATATGAGAGCATATAGATATATATATGTATATATATATATATATATATATATATATATATAGTTATATATATATATATATATATACTATGTATATATATATATATATATAATATATATATATATATATATATATAGTGTGTGTGCATGTGTATGCAAACATAGAATGTTCCACTCATTATAACACTGTTTGTTTGTTGTTATCCTGGACTAATCATCTTGCAGGGTTAGGTTTATTACGCATACCAGTGCGAATGGAGGCGATTTCTTTCTCCCTTTGACTTTAACTCATTACGACTGACAAACCAGACTGCTACATACACGTGGTCAGGTAATAGCAAGAGAATGACACTCTTTACCTGCCAAAAAGCTTGTTCAGTATAATGTTGATGTATCAGCCATTCCTGGCCGATATTACCAGTTGTTACACCAGCTTTTCTTCCTTACTTAGTACAAGTTTAATTCTACAACTGGAATCTGCTCCTAAATAAAACGGATCTTATCCGTATTTTTTTTTAGTGGATAGTTTGCCTAAGTGCTATCGTTCAAAGTTGGCTGATGAGAGACTGGAAGTGTGGGAAATCATATATTTTTTCTGCACACATTCTGATTTGAATGTCTTCTTCAATATATTGCAGTTAAAAATATGTAGTAAAATATATTATTTGTTTCCAGTCATCTTGTTTAACAAACTTCTTTTATGATTTCAATCACCGCTTCTCAGTGTTTGTGACATTATATCATTCTCTTTTCTTTGTAGCCAGATTAAGCTCATTGAGCTTTGAGAAAATGTCTGCTACCATGAAGCAGTAAGCCATTCATCTGATAATAGTCTACTGAGACTTCTTTTCAAGAATATACACATCTTCATCCTTAATCAGATCTGTTAGTAATTTTCTGAGATAGCCAGCCAATTTAAGTATGGTACAACAAGTGACTGACCAGTCCCATTTTACATAAAGAATCAAACAAACGGCATTCAATGAATTTTTGACAGATTGACAAGTTTTATAGTTTCATTTAGGAACATTTTTCTGTTGGTAGATTCTTTTTGCAGCCAAAAGTCACGATAATGAAGTAATGATCAAGTTACATAGTTAATCAAATTTCTATATCTTGCCTACAAATACGACTATTTTTTCCTGTCAGATTTGCTGCTCCATGTGTAGTGACGCCCTTGTAAGCTCTGCCCAGTCTCAATGAGGTCGTACACAAACATTCAAAACTCCGAAGATCCTGACCCCATGTATAAGGCAAGGTCAGAGCAGCACAATATGTCCTCCGAGAAGTCATCTTCCCAAGGATATCTCACATAAACCTGGAGTGTTACACAATTAGCTATATCGGTACTTTCATCCAGCTGGATAGCATATTCTTCAACAGCCTGGGGCGTGAAACCAACTGGAATTCCAAATTTTCTGCAATATGCTAAAATCCTCCAGAGACACTGTCGTGCTTTCATCTGACAGGGACATCGAACTTCTCTGGCTGATTTCTGACTGGCCACCTCACGTTACATCCACGTGAGCTGAAGATGTTTTCACTCATAAGTATACGGTAATTTTTCTTTATGATCTGATAAGCACCGAATATAGTCATCAATCAACACTTATGGCTGATTTGTCAAGGATTTCACTGATAAATTTATCATTCGACAAAATCTATCATCTCTTCCAACCAACTAATATGTTTTGATTCACAGGCTTTAACTTTCATATTTACACTTTCATTTGCAGGTGAACTTCATTGGTACAATAATAATTTAATTGATATTTTGCTGATTCATCAAAAATGTCGTTACTGTTATACTTGTTAAAATTTTCAATGAGAAGGCCTTATTTGTTCTTACTGAAGGTCTGAAACAGTATGAAGTGCCGATGATGCTCACCCATACCGTACAGATATATTTGTCATTGAGTTCGTTCAGTTTGTCTGGCAAACACATACTTATGCTCGATAAAATGAGATAACTTTCTAATAAATAAACTGATCCATCAGATACGCACACTGAACTACATCAACATGAGACTTCAAAATCAATGTAACTAGTCGCGTTCTGTTTCAAATTCAAAGCGCCGAGGTTCTAGCCACGCCCATCTAAGAGTTTACACCATCAACACACGCAGCCACCCACATCTCCGTCGAAACAGAGTTCTGATAATTTGAGTAGACTCGATATTCGTTAGACTAGTGTGATCCATATGAATCTATATCACGATTACGCGTATGCATGGCATCCATTTACCACAGGAATCTCGGCTTCGGGAGCCTGCGACCAAGTTTGGCGACTTATGACCTGGTAATGGGTCACACCCTGAAGTTTAGTGAACTCCTGGCCTAGACAGATAATTGTTCATATACCAAGACACTCATCTATGAAACACATTGAGAGCTAGATATAAGTGTTCCTTTGTCATTTTAATAACTAAATTAATTATGTTTCTATGATCGTTCAGCTACTGAATTGGGGAAACATTGTAAATTGAATTATAATAAACTGAACGATTCTAGCATAAAAAGTAATTTATAACTGATTCCTCTGTGTCTCACTGGTGATTGTCCTATTTCCATTCTTTCACTCCCAAGCAGTGGGCTACAACTCACAGCCAGTAAGATTGCAATATACTATTATTATTTTCCACTGTGTTTTGTAATAATATATATATATATATATATATATATATATATATATATATATATATATATATATATATATAGATATATATATATATATATATATATATATATATATATATATATACATATATATATATATATATATATATATATATATATATATATATATATATATATATATATATATATATATATATAGAGAGAGAGAGATATGATATATATATATATATATATATATATATATATATATATATATATATATATATATATATATATATATATATATATATATATATATATATATATATATATATATATATATATATATATATATATATATATGTATATATATATATATATATATATATATATAGTATATATATATATATATATATATATATATATATATATATATATATATTTATATACATATATACATATGTACATATATATATACATATATATATATATATATACATATATATATATATATATATATATATATATATATATATATATATGTTATATAAGAGTATATATATATATATATGATATATATATACTATCACTTTGTACGTGATTCATTTATCACACATTACCACAGGGTAAAAATAAGAAATGGTGTAGGTCCTAGATCTGCTCTGACTTTATTTCCAATACTGACGAAGGACTGAAAGGCAGAAATGTGAGTAGTCAGCAAATATATAGTCACAAGAACAGTACTGACGAACATACATAACCATAGAGGTCTCCATATCCCCACCAGGCCAAATGAGGCAGGAGGCCTTGTGTCCATCACAAAAATCACAATAGACTCTCAGGGGACATTGCTGATAAACAGACCATGCCCACCTCAGATCCACACTCTGACAGTGTCATGGAGGAGTTTGGAAACTTCATTAACATTACTATCTCGTATCAGAAGCCATGCAAAATATGATAATCCTATTTTCATATATTCACTGCCTACCTTAAAGTTTAAACAATTTACAAATTTCTTTTACTATTAAAGACTGCTTATACATCCCTTGACTGATATTCATATTATGGTTGTAACTTCTCTCTTTTATCAAGGTTTAGATCTGGGATGTTCCTTTCCAGTGCATTAATAGAATATACAACTCTTTTGTCCTTCCCAGCTGATAAAAAGAATAATGTTCCTTACCAATATGTACAAATATACCACTACTGTTCCTGTGCATCCACATTTCTTTTGCGTTGTCTAATTCTTTTCCAGTGCTTTTCCTGCCTGGCCAATATGTGCTGTCACAAGACTCATACACGGGAATTTTATACACACTTTAATATTGTCTGGGGGAGTTCTTGATGGGTTACATTTTTCATTGTTGTATTGTTCTTAAATGCGACATTAACACCAAAAATTCTTAAGAAGATGAGGGATACTTTCACTATAATATTATATGTTGTAACAAGTACCTTTGTGTTGTAAGGTTCTTTCTGTTTTGATACATAGTCTTTTTGTCAGCTTCAAATGACTCATTGTTTCATACATTATCAGGATATTTCAATTTTTGCCTGCATTCCTAATCTTATCTATTTATCATCAATATATTCAGGCTATATATACCTGCAATGCTCTTAAAAATATAGATGAAAAATAATTGACTTTTTAACCTTATTGCTTTGTCCAGAATAGAATAGTATTATAGGAAGAGTTATTAGGTTTCTTATACATACCATTTAAACCTACTACTATTCTCTTCGGGAGTGAGGACATCCAGAAACGGCACCCATCAGAGGTGACTTCTCTACACTCTGTATCAGTCCTTCTGCCAATGGCTTGGAAATAAAGTCGAAATCCAGCCAGGACCTACACACTGTTTCTTATTTTTCACCTGTAATGTGTGATATATATATAGAGAGAGAGAGAGGAGGAGAGAGATATATATATATATATATATATATATATATATATATATATATAGAGAGTATATATATATATATATATATATATATATATATATATATATATATATATATATATATATATATATATATATATATATATATATATATATATATATAGAGAGAGAGTAGAGAGATATATATATATATATATATATATATATATATATATATATATATATATATATATATATAATTTTATCACATTTCTGATTCATATACAAACTAGCTAATATACAAAACGTCCTTTTGATAATCAACTATTTCACTGAAATAATATATTTTCATATATGTTACCCAAGGGCAGATAATAAGTTTGTCCACGCTGCCTTTCATATAATGGGCTACTGTAGAACTTGAAAGTTCTTGCCTTCTGCAGTTCGAGCCCCACAAAACTACGGGAACTTTATTATCACAAAAATCCCTTCAGTTAACATATGAATATATATTATTTCCGAGGTAGAGCGAATTATATATTGAAGGTCCTTTTGCACATTTAATCACCCAGAGGCCAATAGAATCATCAGAACCATCAATCCCGCCACCACGCACCCCACCTGGGCCTCATTACAGAAGATTTTAATCTGACACATTTATGGTCATGCAAAGACCATAAACGCAATAACTCTCTTAGAATTAACAAACAAATCTCTGCTCTCCACTACCACTCCTGCAAAGAAACTCACACTCTTCCCAACCTCTTATAATTCTTCTACATATAGTTTGGGGTTCGTCCAGAGCCTTTGATACCCTCAGATCTGCGCTCCGGAGGATGCTTGCATCATTGGATGCTGAATCTCTTTCACCAACGCCCCGGATGGAAACCATCGAGATGATCGCCGGTCGCGTCTACAGGGACCCATCGAATGATCCCTGTCCATCCCTCGGAACATGCCCTTCGATCCTTACTTGAATCCATGACCAAGACAGATCCGTCAAACCACCATGGACACAGACACACTCAGGTAGATTGCGGTCGCAATGGATCCCCTTGGAGTCTCCTGTTTACAAACTTTTACGGGCAAGGTGGAAGAAAAGGGTTTGCAGAGATCACGAAGCCATCCATATGTGTCCGTATATTGATGACACTTTACACGTACGGGTTCCATGCGACATTTGATGAACCGCGGGCAGCCCCACTCAACACAGCAGTCTCGTTTTACCAACAAACGACAGCGAGGATACCTCACCCTTCCTGGATGTCCTTGTGGAGCTGGAAGAGGACTCAAGTTCTCATGCCATTGGTATACCAAACCCATGAACCTTGGTATGGTACAGAATGCACAAGGCCTGAGAGTGCACAAACTCTACCATCACTGCCTACGCGTAGGAGGGCCTTACCCACGCTCAGTGGACTGACACTCACTGGGTGGAACGGAACGGGGCTCCAGAAGTAGTTGGCAGCTCGGCCACCTCAACAAGAGCATCCAGGCCACCTACAGAAGGACAATGGAGAAGTGGTATAAATCCAAGAGGAGAGACGAGATACACCAGATGACTAACTCACAATAAATAATTTAACATCCATGATATGGTTAGAAGACGAACGGAATTCTGAAAATACTCATTAGGGAAAACTGTCGCCCCACCGACACAAAGAAGATCCAACTGATATTCTAATAGAGGAGCAAGAAGACATGCAGCCAGTGATGAAGAATAACTCTACTCTCCCCAAGATCCTGCGAAGAGACGAATGTCATATAATCGATACATGTGCCCTTTCTGGCGATGCGCTCTGAACCAGCAGGCGACATCCAGCGCTCAAACGGATCTTCTGCCATGCCCAGGAGGAATTCAACTTTTAATCAATGGAAGACTGCCTACAACCAGAGATCCGTCATGGAGTGACATTGTTGGACATTTTGAGATCATTGATAGCGCCTCACCTTTCATCGCTTCTTCGCCTTTCATCAGAGGTGCTCGTTATAGGGAAGGAAAACTGAGCCTTAATGTAACTCAGAGACCTTCCTTCTTCCTACACAGGAAAGCTGATGACACACTCCAGGCAAGACCCACATCCCAACCTACGCCCTCGATATCGACCCAGAGCACTGAGGGTGATCGCCAGGCGAGATCTCGCCCTGAGGATGACCTGCAAGATCGCCCCTCGTACCCACCTGGCCAGACCCGGGGAAGATGCCCGTAACGTTGCGAGGGGACGACTAATCTCCTTGCTCTGAGGACGCCCTCCAACACCTGGGAGGGATGCAGAGGCGCCGCCCCTTCCCGGGAATGCCTGTTATCCAGCCTCCCTAGCCTGCACCATCGCCATCAGCAGTAGTCTTAGATTGAGGAGAAGACAGAATAATCAGGAGCTGCCTTCCAATGATGCCGCGGCTGGATAGGCCAATGAAAAATGAAGTGATCTAGTCCACAATCCAACAACACGGATAAAAATGAAAAATCCACCTGATTATGTTTTACTGATTTACGATCTCAACCTGAATGACGTCTCAAGGAGGAGGGCGAAACTGGTCGGCATTCAGCGTGAACTACCTCCTACCCGTAAGCACATTTACTAAACCACCGATACAGAATAGAGTTATCAACTGTTTCAACCACTTCAGCACATAAAAAGAACAACACTAAATTAATGTACTGAACTACATTTACTATATAAAATAAAAAAGTCGTTGAAACTGCCATTTGTTTAACAAACCCGTATTAAAAATGTCTATTTCCTATTATAATTATTATTATTATTATTATTACTATTATTATTATTATTATTATTATTATTATTACGATATTATTATTATTATTATTATTATTATTATTATTCATAGATGAACCTTTATCTATAAGTGAACAAGCCCACAGGGCCCTATGGACTTGAATTCAAGCTCCAAGAATATGTGTTCACGGTGGAAAGAAGTAAGAGAAGTAAAGGGGAATTTATGGTGATAGACGAGATCACACTTTATTAAAAAGAAAAAACAAATCAATAAATTAATAAATAGATAAAAATGTAAGTGAATTATTAAAATGCAAAGGAGAATAGTTTTATGGTAGTAAGGCGTTGCATCTTCGCTTGAACTCCTGAAGTTCCAATTGCACGACATTCTCTAGAGGCTGTGCTCCGCTGCGTCCAACAGTAAACAGTACACCCTCCGAACTACGCGCGTTCGACAGCGAGGCCATTTACTGCATACCGGGTGCTGATGGTGAGCGAATCTGGCTGCCCCCGGCAGATAAAGGTTGCGTGGATCAATTGTGGTGATCTCATGGAAATACAACTTAGCGGAAAAGTGACAAACAAGAGACCATCCGCTTCCGATGGTTCGCCACAGCTGCCATCACATGAAATCGCAACCGACCACCACGAACCACTAGTTGTATTTCAAAGAGATAAATTTCTGGCAGAAGCAGACAACCAAGCACCGGAGAACAGTAGTTCAAGAAGAAGTACATAAACAATTAAAACAGGCATTAATAATACATGTAACCTTCAGTGGTATTTGTTTTCAAATCTTCGCATTAGAAGTTTCTCTGCCAGATGAGAATGCGCGCTTCAGACTCCATCTGTGCAGTTCCATCCATCCGATCGGAGGAAGGTGGGAATCAAAGTAGAGCTCTGCGTAATCAATAGTGTTTTTATACTGAGTTCAGCTCATACCCCACCGACTACGCCATTCACTGGAACTGTTCCATGTCCTGATTGCGCCGGAGGGCAGCTCATCATATGTGGAGACTTCACTACACCCACGAGAGTTGCATCATCGGCATACTGAACAATCTTGTTTTCCAGGCCAACAACCATATCACTTGTATACACTAAAAGAAGAAGAAAAAAGAAAAAACAGTGGTCAAGAATACTCCCGTGGAACCCAAGACAATTGGTCTTACCAAAGATCCGGGTCCACGGCAACTCACTGCTGCCACTTTGCAGGGAAACTTAAGTAATCCCCAGGAACATCGCACCCACGCCAAGATTCTGGAAGTTTATACAAGGGCCAGATGGTTAGCCTAATAGTGTGAAGAAGTCCCCTGGAGCCGTCATTCGGAAGACAAATGGATGATGATCCTCTGCAATGGGGACTGAAGGACTCCACTAATCCACCATGACGCCGCTTCTACGACTCAAGAGAAGGAATACTTTTTGGTGTAGCCGAGATGCCTACCACAGGAAACCTCCTTCTGGGACACCTTGCAATGCGGATCTCCTTCCGCTCCTCTGTCTAAAGCCCTCTGCAGTCGCCCCCACGCCTCCCAACGACAGCAGGAGATCTGCTCACCAAACTGCGCTTCTAGGATCGATCCTGTGGCTCCAGGAACCAACTCCTGCCCTCAGGAAGCCGAAAATACCTCGGCCCCTACCACTCTCCTCATTGCCGAGCTTTAGCTGCCCCTGCCCTCCTCGCGGGAGAGGTTATCCCGAGAGCAAAGGCGGATGCCTCAATCAGCCGCCTCCAGCGAGGTTGCCACCACCGAGGATGCCCTCTTGGACTTGATGAAAGACGCGCTCTTCCTGCTGGAAGATGATCTCCAATGCAAGGTAACCTGGGGGCTGGGCTGAGGCATCCCAGGTGCACTTTAAACTCGTGGTAGTTCCCTGGACTCTGCAGAAGGATGTGCTAAGTTTGGCACATGATGGCATCAGTGGGCACTTCGATGTCACTCGCACTTATCGTACCGTCGAAAGCAAGTTCCACTAGTCTGGCATCCGGAAAAGCATAAAGCAAATGGCAGGAAACCCAAACGAGGTAGTCCCCAGGGCCCCCCTCAGGAATATCCCCTCCACCAGCGTCCCCTTCAGGGATGTCGTCATTGACTATTTCACTCTGTTGGGGCAGATGAAAAGTAAATCGGGGAACGCCAATTGCCTTACCGTCATTGACTGCTTCACGCGATACCCGGAGGCAATTCTGGTCAGGAGCGAAAGCTTGAAAAACGATGTAAAAGCCCTGGTAAAATTCTTTTGTAGATTTGGGTTTCCCTGCCATGATACAAACCGATCAGGGTCAACACTTTATGTCGAAAGACTTCCATGATGGCATGCATGGCTAGCCATGGATTTAAGCATTTTCACTCCACTCCCTATCACCCCGAGAGTCAAGGAATCATCGAGCGATTCCACCAATCACTCTCCACGACGCTCAGAAAATTGGAGTATGAGGGAGGTGGCTCGTGGGAGGACAACCTTCCATACGCCCTTTTTGCCGCCCGCCACTCTCCCTCCGAAACCACTGGGTATAGCCCCTTCGAGCTATTATACGCCCATTCCATCCAGGCGCCACTTAATATATTATGTGACACATGCAGATTGGGCGGAAGAATTGCCAACCATCCAGAAAAACCTTCGGGGACCTTGGGCGGTAGCCCAGGGCACAGAAGCAGCCACCCAAGAACAGGTGAAGATAAAATTTGACAAGACCGCCCGTTCCCATTCTTAGGAAACGGGAGATCAGGTCCTGGTACTCCGGACGGGCGCCACAAGGCCCCTCAAAACCCATTTCTCAGGCCCCCACAAAATCTTGGGAAAGTGTGGGGATCCAAACTACTTAGTGGCTTGTGGGAAACGGAGGGCCAAGTGGCTCCACATAAATCTCCTGAAACCGTACAATACCTGTGGCGAGGAGACACCCGAAGATGATACATCCACCCCCGAGGCAGTAGTTGGCACTGCTGCCCTGGCCAATACGCCCACCACTAACTCTGAAATCCTCGAGAACCTGGAAGTCATCACCCCAGGTCTCGCTGCCGCCCACAGGGAAGATATCCGCCAGTTATTAGACCAAACTCACAAGTCGTCCGAGACACCCTTGGGTGCATGGATGTAATACAGCATTCCATAAACATCAAGGAGGGCGTGAAACCCATAGCCCAGAGGTACTACCGGGTTAACCCAGATAAGTCCCGTAGGATTGAGGAACAGGTCCAACTTCAGCTCGATCTCGGCCTTATAAAACAAAGCCACAGCCCCTGGGCCTTCCCAGTAGTACTAGTACCTAAGGAGGGCAGTGGAGATCGACTTTGTGTCGATTTCAGGAAGTTGAATGAAGCAGCAGGTGAACCTTACCCCCTTCCCCAGATCGAGGCTTGCTTAGACAGCCTAGGAGTGCCCCCTATCTAAGCAAGATTGATTTGGAAGGGCTAGCAAGAAGTCCCGCTGTCTGAAGAGTCGTGCCCTCAGGCAGTGTTCATAACTCCTAGCAGAATCTACCAATGCAAAGTTATGCCATACCGGTTAAAAAGTGCTCCCAGCTGTTTCCAACATCTGATGAACAAGGTACTGGTGGGCATAAAAAACTGCGTGGTATACTTGGATGACATCATTATCTACGCCAGCACCTGGGAAGAGCACTTAGCAATCCTAGAACAAATTTTAACTGCCCTGGGAAAAGCTATTTGGTGATAAATCTGAAAAAGTGCCAATTCGGTGTCGGGGATATTACATACTTGGTCCATCAGGTCGGAAATGGCCGGTTAGCGCCAAAGGAGGCAAACATAGAAGCCATCATGAATATAGCTTACCCGTGAACAAAACAGGATGCCCAACGCTACCTCGAGATGATACAATACTTCACAGGTTCATCCCAAACTTCGCAGATGCTGCTGCCCCCTCACAAACCTCTTCCGGGGAAACAGCCCTTCAGGTGCATGGAAGAATGCAAAAGGGTTTACGATAATTTAAAAGCCATATTAATGGCAAAACCAGTCCCTATATACCCCTGACTACAAACAGCCTGTTTGCCTAAACTGTAGATGCCAGCGACATCGGTATAGAACAGTAATGTTCCAAGAGAAAGAGGTTAGGCACCCAGTGGCATTATTTTGCTAAGAAATTGAAGCCAGCTGAAACTCGGTATAGTACGATCGAGAAGGAATTGCTAGGAATGGTGCTGGCGATGAAGCATTTCGAGTCATACCATGCTGACCACATGTTCCCGCTGACTGTATATACAGATCTGCAGCCCCCCTACGGTACTTGACTACATTTAGGAACCAGAATAACGTTAATGAGGTGGTGCCTTGAACTCCTACGACTATAACTGGAGAATCGAGCATCAAAGGCACCAGATAACAAAGTAGCCGATGTCTTATCCAGACAGCATAGCGAGTAACACCCTGGGGCCATACTAGTGCACAAAAATTCCTTCTGTGGGCAAGAAAACCTAAAGCGGTTCGGAACCAATACTTTTACTCAGGGGCGTGGCCACCAGTCAGATGGTGGTGGCACATTCCCTGCCTTTTGTAATTAGAACTTCTATCCCATATCATTCTCTGGATCTTTCTTTAATCTTTTCTTAAATCATCACCACAGGATGCGGATACCATTCCTTCAAATACATAAATCATTTTTGTTATAAAAGCAGTAAGAATAAGAGGTGGGAAGTGGCACGCTCTTGATGGCACAGGGCATGTGTCCGCTCTTCTGAATGGGTCGCGCCAGCTGGGTTCCCTTTTCCAGCCCTTGGGCTGAGAGATATCAGCCGTAATTTATAGGTGAAGGATGATAAATTCCTGCATAAAACAGTAAATACCTCACTCTATTATCATTGGCTCTTCTGCACATACCCTTTGCTCTGTTATTCCTTATTTATTTCTCTGTTTTCTACTTTTTCAGTCGCGAGTCATAGACTCTTGCCCAATGATTTTAATGCCACCTTAAGTAAACCAAGAGACTTGTCGCCTTTTCAGTATCGGTCATGCCACTTTCCTTGTACCATTCTGTTCATTTTCCTTTTTTGTTTTTATTTTTTTCTAAGAATTCTACCTTTGTCCCAGACCCCTTGTCATTTGTCTGCTTATCCCGTCATAACATTGAGTATAGTTTATCGAGTTATAGGCCATGAAAATGTCAAAATTCCCCAGTATAAGTTGTCAGCTGTCCACATCAAGTTGGCAATCCCTTTGAACTTAGCTAAGCCTTGCTTGTAAACAATTACATTATCTTGTAAAGGGGATGTCATATACAAAATAACCGCTGTGTTATCAACCGCCTCTTCAAGGCATACTAATTGCATGCCTCTGTTTATTTAATTAAAGAACTTATATGTAAATTATTTCTTACATTTGTCACCTGCCTCAAAAAATTACCTTGTCCTCGTAATCTTAAAGTAATATACCGTAAATTTGGAAATTAATGTGCCATGTTAAAGTAGTTTAATATTATTGTGTGTTGAAATAAAGTAAAGTAAAACTTCTTTCCATTTTTGTCTTTGAAATAAAGTAAAGTAAAACTTCTTTCCATTTTGCATTGGGAATAAAGTAAAGCATCTGTGCTGACTTCTTGAATATCAGCATGTGCACCCGAATGAAGGTGCGAATGTTTTCTTCTGTGGGGAGCTATTATAGTTATCAAGAAGTCTTAGCATGGCGGGCATTCAACTTTCCTTAGTTTACCCTTGAATGTATTGAAAGTAAATGTCGCTGAAAGTCAGCCCGTGGTTGCCTTAAGCTGTTGAGAGTTGGTTCGTTGCTGCACAATCAACCCAATTGACCTAGTCACCAACACATTAACATTATCAACATCCCAATCTGTCCCCTTTTTACACTGGGACGATTATTCAGAAACACGGTAAATAAAGTCGGATAACAGGCTGATGTCACTCCTTAAGCAGCTTAGTTCAACTAAGCTGAAAAACCTTTCTGAAGGCAGATTGAGTTGGCTGGATTGTCTTTCCACAGGAATACCTTGGGAATACAAGCAGATGGCTGGAACACCTGGAAAGTGACACTTCAGCCCGCTACCGCGTGGGCCTGACATTGGGGCCCCTACTCTGGACAACAGCCTTAAAAGGGGCCTTGACAGAGACATCTTGGCAGTTAGTCATACATTGGGCAGGCACGTGACAAGGTGCTGAGAGGTCACCCTCCACCCCCACCCAGATGTCCACACAAGACTCCAGACGTGAACTCTGTACCATAAGTCCTCCTCGAACTCAGGCCCGATCCAGTCCCACACTCAACCGCGGACCCAGTGCCAGTTGTGAAAGGACCTTCCCAGGAACCTGGTATGATATATGTGAACGCCCGCCGTCGTTCTGAGACCCGCTAACCCCACCCTTAAGTTAAAGTACAAGTGAAGGCCTTTTCAGTCGACAGTTTGCCCTTTAGAAGTGTTAACGAGTGCCAGTATTGTTTTCTCATTTGTGTCATTTGTTCAGTGCCCAGTGTTTTCGTGTTCCAGTGTAAAGTGTTCATTTATTCCTTGAGTCCTTGGCACCCTCAGTGCGGACTGGGTCATTGTTTTGTTATATTTTCCTTTTACTGGCGCGTAATGTAAATCTCTCTCGTAGAGGACCTATTCTGCTCTGGACTCATCTTGGACTGTGTCTTGCCCTTATTCAAGACTCAGTAGAAGGATCTTCAGACGTTGCAAGCCTTTAACAATTCATTTAACCATTTTCCTTTAATGCTTTTCTTTTGTAAATATAATTCCTTAATTTATCCCAAGTGTTTACGTAACATTCCTTATGAAGTATTCAGCTCATAAAATCATCCCTTTTTTCTTTTTTTTACAATTTCCCTTTACATAAGTCACAATTCTAAGCTAAATAAATAAATTTTTTCCGTTGCCGGCCTGTAAAAATCTCTAGAAATCATATAATAGAAATTCGTAAAAAAAATAATATATATATATATATATATATATATATATATATATATAATATAATAATATATATATAAAAATAATATATATATATATATATATATATATATATATATATATATATATATATATATATATATATATATATATATATATATATATATATTAATTAATTGACAATATCAGAAATTTTGTGTAATTTTTTTAACCAGGATGTGAGGAAGTTGTACAGTTTTAGATCATTTTTCTTTTCCTTTACCTTTTCTGTGTTTATTGATCTCCATAGGGAATTGTTGTTATATTGTTATAAGTATTCTTCTATAATGTCATAAATCATCAGTACCTTATTTATCAGATTTACATGACTTGCTACGAATGTTATTTTATGATATCCCGTATTCAGTGGAAAGAAATGGAACATTAAACACAAAATGGTAATTCTCTCTCTCTCTCGACAGTTTTACAACATTAGCTGCATATATAATTTTTCGAAGTGCAAAAGAAAAAATTACTGACTCCGGTAAACGACCCGTTGCCATTATCTCGACGAACGTATAAAATTCAACCATTCATTAGAACTGAATCTCATAATCAAAAAAAAAAAAAAAATCGAAGGAAAGATAGCAAGACCTTACCAAAACGCCATAGGGGAGCAGGTTCATTGCAAGAGTGAAGACCGTGTTTATTCAATCAGAAACGCCAGTGATGGATTCGAATTCCCCGATTGGTCAGTCTGTCATCAATCCCAGAACCATCTACACTCGCATTCTCATCTTACCGCTCCCTATTCGGTTCTCCTGCCACATTATTATTATTATTATTATTATTATTATTATTATTATTATTATTATTATTATTATTATTTGGAAGCTTGCTTTGCAAGTTAACGGCCTTTCAGTTTGTTTCGAAATAATAATTATGATCGTCAATACCAAAATTTGCACTCAAAAATATATAAAACATGAACTGGTCATTAATCTAACCAAATAATAAAAAAACTTCTAAAAGAAATGCCCAGAATGTATATGAAGAAAAACAAGGATGAAAAATATGAAACAATGCAAGGAAAATAAACCAACTAACTCAGAAACCGACAAATTTACAAATAGAGACACACCAGCATCATAAAAAGAAGTATTACAGCTTTTCATGTAAACGTGTCGTCATCAGCATTTAAAATTCAATACAGTTATTTTGAAAAATGGCGTCGAATGTATTTTAAAAAAATTATTTAAAGTATAAAAATAACCACTGGTGCAGTTAAGTGAAACATTATGGCAACGCAACTGAAATACATATACACACACACACACACACACACACACACACACATATATATATATATATATATATATATATATATATATATATATATACAATATATATATATATATATATATATAATATATATATACATTTATATAAATATGTATATAAACATTTTTATATATATGCGTTTGTTTGTATACACATACACAATTTATACATGTGTGTGCGCGCTTGTGTGCATGTATTTGTTTATGCATATATACTCATATTACAAAGAAACTGAAGCGAAAACACAAAAAGTCGTACACCTTCACGAAGTTCCAAGATTGTTCAAAAGTACTGGTGATGCAAAGTTTAATGTTCAATTAAACGTTGTTTGCAAAACTTTATCAGCCTCATTACTTTATTTTGACAGAAAGAAATCGAAAAAGGTAGAAAAATTCTATCATAGCCACCATGAGAGTGATTTCATTTTTCGTAGAATGCAAGTGTCTAAACCCCATTGTATAAACTGGAACAGGGATATGTGCATAAACATGTCACCTTCCGATGATTTTCTGCAAAACTTAAGAGTTTCTACATGCTTCCACGTCAATGTAACTAATACAGAAATTAGGAGGGCTACCTGGCGTATCAATCCTCCTTAGCTGGAGCAAATGAATGCATAATTAAAGTTTATCTGGTTCACATTCTACTCAGACCATTATACTAATATAAATCCAAGGATGAATATCATTTCAAGAAACTAAAAATGGTGATGATTGAATAATGCCAAAATCAATAGGATTTCTGAAAACTGCAAACATTTTAAATAAGTGAAAGGGTGAAAGCCAATCTACCCCTGTAATCGGAGAACACTGAACTCATGAGGTCTCCTAATCCTTTCCATTGGTATTTTACAGTGACTTGAGGTGTCCTCCTGTGTAGCATCTATGTTACATTGACTCTCCTGTTAAAGATTAACACTTAAAAATTTATTAATACGAATTATTTGAGTTTGAAGTACTATTTTAAGATAGATATTTTTCATTCATTGCTTTCTATATTCAGTGTCAAGTAATGGGAAAGGTTGATGACTTAACAATTCATGGGTACATGGTTAACAGGGTACTTGGGGAGAAAATTGTTGGAACATGTAGATTGCAACACAGCTGCAACGTTCACTTGGAAAAGATTTAATATTTGCCTTGTTCTGTCGCTTGAAAAGCAATCAGCTTGTTCTCAGAATACAATGTCAAGAAAACCTTTGGCCTTAGCCCAACAGCCATCCATTAGAGCTGACAATAACTAGAACAAAACTATAGTTGTACATGAAAGTTCCTTGCGATTTAGACTTCTAACTCAAAATTTCAATATGGCACTTTTAACACAACAGGCAGTTCCTCGTTGGGTTAGTGGGTTCCGTTTTCAGCTAGCACTCTGCTGGCCGCGAGTTCGAATCTCCGACCGGCCAATGAAGAATAAGAGGAATTTATTTCTGGTGATGGAAATTCATTTCTCGGTATAATGTGGTTCGGATTCCACAATAAGCTGTAGGTCTCGTTGCTAGGCAACTCATTGGTTCATAGCCATGTAAAATAAATCTAATCCTTCGGGCTAGCCCTAGGAGAGCTGTTAATCAGCTCAGTGGTCTGGTTAAACTAAGGTTATCTTAACACATAAGGTTTTAGAAGCTTATTCTCGTTTTAGTGACTCAAATACTACAACTTTAAGTTATATTCAATAGAGTTGCAAAAACGTCTAATTTCTTTACTTTACTGATTTAATAGCTCATCGTTTTTTGCCTCCAACAACGAAGTTCGAGACTTAAGACGAAATGAAGTTGTATGGGTTCATTAAGTGATCCTCCCAAAAATTAGTTTTGGTGCGTATAAATTAATATTTCTGATTCACAGCCATGGAAACTATCTTGCATTACAGAATCTAAATTCGCCAACACTGCATATTTCTGTGTCATGTTTTCCATGCTGTATGTTTGATGTCTATGTACAATGAATCCATGTACATTGGAATTTATTTCTGGTGATAGAAATTCATTTCTCAGTATAATGTGGTTCCGGATTCCACAATAAGCTGTAGGTCCGTTGCTAGTAACCAATTGGTTCTTAGCCACGTAAAATAAATCTAATTCTTCGGGCCAGCCCTAGGAGAGCTGTTAATCGCTCAGTGGTCTGGTTAAACTAAGGTATACTTAATTTTCAATACTATTAATTCAGTTATTCATGCTAAGTGGCACTGGGAGACGAATGGCTCTCCACTGAGGGGTCTTGTTTCAATTTGTGCTTTGGCCAAAACAAAATTTGCACCACTTATGGCCTATGTTTAAGGCGAGTGCTTCAAGAACTACCTACCTCCTGAACGGGAACATTTCTACGCTATCTTAACTGGGTGCAAGATGTTGTAGGGTTCATTATGAAGGCATAGACTTACGTGATGCCTATTCGCAATATAAAGAATGTGCCTTTCATCAAATGGAAAGGAAGCTTACTGGTTCCTTATAAACACTAAAAGTAAGGACCACTTTTTTTTTTTTAATGTCCGTCACTAGCCTGAACAGTCACTAGCCTGGACAACATGTTACGGATCTAATATTTAGGTTTATCGGTTCAAGAACTTTATTACAAACACTGCCATCTGTTTAAACATACTTTGATTGTAAACAATTCTAAAAAAGTACAAAATCATAACCTCGCTATCAGTATTCACAGGATGAAAGGTCTTCATCAAAATAAAAATTCCTTAATACAATAAATCAGTTTCCCCAAACTTTTTCAGGCTGGCTTCAGATGGATTCTAGCGCCTCCCCCGATACACATACACATATTTTTTTTTTTTTTTTTTTTTTGTTTGCTTCAAATTGAAAACAATATTAAACGCAAAGATGTATTTCACAAATTATACCTAATTTAGTAAACCATTTTATTTGGTCTTCAAAATTACTGTCAGTGGGATGGGTGTGCTTGGTGCAGGGATATCAGTTTCTCCACATCAGGCTGCAACTTACTTGCAGAGCTATGCATTCATTTATAAAATTCTAATGTAACTTTTATTTTCTATAAAATGCATACGTGTTCCTTTACCTTAGGCTTAGTGTTTTATGACATATTTTTAGTCATTCATATTTTGTAAAAGAAAAAACAAACAAGCTATTTATTGCTTAAAATTACATGCTCTTAATGCCAACCAGTCGCCCCCAAAACGTTTGTTTTGCCTCACGCCCCTGGGTTTGTACCATTTGGGAACCACTGCATTAAAGGATAAAATAACTTATCATTCTAGCCACAGTAAGGGAAAAGGACGTGAAGTGCAAAGAACACTCAAGAGAAAAATGAAGGCAATAAGTCAATCTTTAATGCCTCCCCATCAATATCAAGGAAAGAAAACACCCTGAAATCAATACTTGTATTATACCCACTTTATTTTCAGCTGTCTCCCTAATCTTACAACCCCTGACACACCTCCTCCGTATCTCTCTCCCTTTCTTCATAACTGAACTAATCATATGTTTTCTCAAGCATTCCTGTATGTATGTATGTATGTATGTATTATGTATGTATGTGTATATATATATATATATATATATATATATATATATATATATATATATATATATATATATATATACAGTATATATGGACTGGATCTTAATCAACATGAGTGACAAAATTTTCGACAAGTTTGCTGGTGTTTCGAATTCAGTCCTCTTACAAACCATAACTAAACAAAGTTTCAGAGGTAATTTGCTCACTCTAGTACTAAGGCTACTAGGTTGATTGATTTATTTTATCTGTAAACTAGCATCTCCACGATCACGATCATCAACGCGCGAATAAAGAACAATTTGGACTAAAAACAAAAATCACAGAATTTTGACGTTCTTTAAATATCATGGCTTTTCAAAAAAGACTTTGTCATCTTACAACCATAAAATGACTAATGCGAATACCAGAATACATGAAGACGTCTTCTTAAAAACTAAGAAAACCACCTCATAACGGACATATCAAAAACCACCTCCCATTGCACAGGCAAAATAATACTATTTTCAACCGACGCGTGATTACAGATGATTGCACTGGAGGCAAAAAACAAATCTCGGGAGGAAGTTAAACCTCTAAAAAAGGCCGGAAAGGGAAAGATTTAGGATAAGATGCCATGTGATTCATTCAATTATACGGCGAGAGGAACCGTGTGATTACTTAACTAGAAACTTGAGTGAAATAAAAATAGATGTGGCATCATGAGATGGGTACATTAGGATTATCTCGTGATAGGAAACGAAAAGGAAGAAGCGCGTGCACTCCGGCCAGAGGGTCTTTCCCCTCGGAAATATTGTAGGCTGCAAAGGGACTGACACTGTGTTTTCGTGAAAACTTATCAGACTTAATGGGTTTTTAAAATGATTAAAGTTAGGAACGACATCACTAGTTTAAATATAGGCGCCATGTCTTTTTAGACGCCATTATCACAGTAGTTTTCCCAAATTTAACACAGGATGTTTAAACCGCGCAATTGATCAGCACTCTCGATCATATAAAATGAAATACAGTGTATCTGTACTTATTGTGCTTTGTTAACTAATATTAACATCATTATAATTATTAGTCTGTTTAACCAGGCAACTGAGTTAAAATTCTTCCACTCTCATAAGTTGGTCCTAGAAATTCATTTCTCGTCATAATGTGGTTCGGATTCCACAATAAGCTGTAGGTCCCGTTACTAGGTAACCAGTTGGTTCTTAGCCACGTAAAATAAATCTAATCCTTCGGGCCAGCCCTGGGAGAGCTGTTAACCAGCTCAGTGGTCTGGTTAAACTAAGATATATCTAACTTCATAAGTTGGCCCTAAAGGTTTATAAAAGTCTACTATTCTCAGCGACAAGCTTTTTCCATTGCAGGCATTTTTAGCATAATTACTTGCAGAGAATTAAGAATCACTAAAGCATGAAAATAAAATTTGATCTTGAGGACTCACAAGGTTTTCACACGTGAATGTTGTCCATATCAGAAACATGCCTCTTAACGGGTTTATTAATATGCATCAATCAGTATTATCCTGTTGAATAAAATCATACTTTAATGATATGAAATTTTAAAATAACAGTAAACATAAAGTGGCTTATCAGGATTACTAGGCACTGAAAATTTAACATTTCTGATGGTTATTAAAGGGTCCCACAGGACCTACACGATCGTCCATCTACCTAAATTTTCGAAGATATAACCACCCTGAGAGCATCCATTCCTGCCAGTGAACATCTGACACCCCAGGTACGGGTTTATAACACAGCTGACAGATACACTCTTTTCAATGTGCCAGTATACCTATCGCCATAATCATACCACGTCAAATGTACCACCCCTACCACCCAATACAATCAGCTTTCCATTTTTTATCAGAACTCTTCATAACTTGCCATGGATTATTACCATTTTCCATTCTCATGGAAATTTTTGAATCTGAACAGTTAATCTCTAATTTTGTTCACCTCAAAAACTTCCGCATCATTGCATTGCAAGAAGCTCTTGACCTGTCTGTTTGTTGTCCTGAATAAATACGATTCAGTCTAAAGACAGCCTCTTTCTCACACCTCATTGGTACATTGGTGATCACGGAAATGACATAGCCCAGTCAGCCCCAACGATGCCATCTCTCTCCAGCGACACTCTTTAGACAGCCTCCATATGTGATGCCCTCATTCAGCCCCACAATCGAAGCTTGGTTCAAGTGACAGTAGAGACAATCTTCAATCAATAATTAATGTTTACCTCCTCAGGAAAAAGCAGATAATTTTGATCAATTCCTGCCAGATTACGTTTCACAAGCAAGCCGCAGGATATTTGCAGAACTTCAGACCTGTCACCTATCAACCAACTGAAGTCATCCTTCAGCATGCCACCCGCCCTAATCAAGAAATTCCTGGGGGCCAAATAAGGAGACGGTGGTCATCTCATGTCTATACCTATGTACAAAACAGAACGGACACAATTACAACCTCCTGGCTGGACCACTGCATCACGTCCCCACACCTTTATGATTCAGTTGTGACCTGCAACATTCGCTATGATCTTGCAATGGGCTATGATCATACCCCCTTACAGGTGTCATTCAATACCCCATTCCTCCCTACCGTGAACCCCCTAACTGATCGCCTACCAGATGTTGACTGGGAACTTTTAAAAACCACCAGAAAACCAGATCCTTTAGGGTAACCATGGAAAATAGGTTGTGGTCAATAGTTCAACCACCAGACGCCTGACTTTGCACTAAACCAGAATGTAGACATGACCACCAGAGTAGTGATCTGAAAGAATTCTATTCGAATATAAATTCCACTATGCTTGCCTCCGGCAGGGATACCTTTAGATTTCGCCAAGGCAACTCTCGTAATATACCTGGCTGGAATGACTTGGCTAAAGTTCTGTATACGCATTCACGAGAAATGTTCTTACTGTGGGGGGAAGGACACTTTGCATTGCTAATGAGACAGGCGAGAGCACACTTCAAACTTCCTTTTAAAGACTGCAAAATAAATGAAAAGCAACTAAGAGCGCATGCAATATCTAGAAAATTAGAATCTGGCGATTACCCTCATCTTTGGATTGACATTCAATACCCGAATCCTAAAACTAAGACGCAATCACAGAGAGTAGGAGAAGCCGTCGGTGACGAGGCTATCAAGAATGTGGGGTGATCACTTCAGTGCTATCCTGAATTGTATAAACGATCAAGACTCCTGGGGGAAAGAAGATAACCTGCTTACTGATAACAATCACTAATTTCGCCGATCGTATTACGCCAGCTGACATCAGCGGTGCCATAAACAGCTTATCTAATAATAAATCGCCCGGCTGTGATGGTTTTTGACACTTTCAAATTCTGCCATCCGATAATTTACATTTTGCTTCTCTCATTCAATGCGTGCATAATTCCCAGCGTCTCCCAGTTCTACTAATACAATTAATCAAAAACAAGCTAAAGGATGCAGCTGACCCTGGCAATTATCGCCGATTGCAATTACTACAATTGCGTTAAAAGATACTTGAGTCCGTTCTTCTAGGTGAGATTTCTCCCCTTTTCTACACACACAGACAACCAGTTCGGTTTAAAACAAACCACTCAACTGACACCTGCATCTACATCCTGAAAGAATTGCTGAACTATTACCTATCATCAGCCTCTCCTGTTTTCCTATGTTTTATAGGTGTGAAAAGCATTTGACAGAGTAAACTACCTGAAGCTCTTTCTGAAGCTTCAACAAACGAGGTACACACCTCTTTATTTAATTGGCAATTTATTTTGTTGGTTCTCCACACAGCAATTTCTGTGTCAAATGGGGTAACGTATTGTCATTTATAACTCCCGGCTCCGACAAACGGAACTCGGCCACCATTCTCTCTCCAGATACCTGAATGTCAAACTGAACTCATTCCCAATCGGATGCACTATCAACGAAAGAACAATAAGCAACCTCTGTTACGCCGACGATATGGTTCTAATTTCCCCATCAGTGCAAAGTCTCCAGCGACTCATCGATACTTGCTGCAGATATGCAGAGGAATTTGATATACTATACATCGAAACCAAGACCCAGTGCATGTCGTTGCTCCCGAGATCGCTCAAGCATATTGCAGAACCACAAATTTTCCTCGAAACCATCGTGGAATTCGTGCATGAGTTTTCCGTATTTGAGCCACATTATAACGGACAACCTAAAAGATGGGGCAGACATAGAACAGAGGTGTTGTAAACTGGCAACATGGTAACATGATTGCAAGGCGGTTTGCCTTTTGTCACCGAGACACGAATCTGCTGCTCTTCCGCTCGTACTGCTACAGTATATGTGGGTGTTCCCTCTGGACGAACTATACTCAAGAGGCCACGAGATGTATCATCGTTTTTCACAACGCCATTCTGAGACGCCTCACAAACACACGTCGCTATCGCCCCGCCACGCAGATGTACTTAGATAACCACCTGGATAATCTAAAAATCACTGTTAGGCGAACAATGCCCAGTCTAACCACCCGACTGAGAAACAGCAGCAATTCGCTCATACAAAGCATCTTAAGCGGTGAAGTAAGAAGATCTAAAATATGGGAGAGATGGGTTAATGAGGCTTCCGTATTTTCCTTTACACAGGGGTGGCCTGAGTTGCTGTGTACTCTTATTCTCCATTTTTGCAATTATTAGATGTCATCTGCAGAATTTGTTATTATTATTATTATTATTATTATTATTATTATTATTATTATTATTATTATTATTATCAGTAAGTTTTGCTTTTTCCAGTTTTCGTATTCAGCCTTCTGGACCTGACTTCTGTAACCACCTAAGGTCCCTAGCTGGAAATTAATTGTATTTGTATGCAATCTGTTTTTTTAATTGTTATCAATTTTAATATTTTTTTTTTTTTTTGTATTATTCTCCATATTAGTACTGTCATTACCATTATTATGAATACTATTTTTTCTACTTCTTCAGCAATTGTGTGTATTTTGCCAATTATCATTTTCATCATGTTATCTCTAGATTGTGTGTGTTGTATTTTATATTCCAATATTTGGGCCTGAGCTGAAATAAAGGATATTATTATTATTATTATTATTATTATTATTATTATTATTATTATTATTATTATTATTATTATTATTATTATTATCAATGCTATTGTAGCAGTTGCAGTGACCATGATGACATTATTCGTTAAACCAAGTAACTTTTATATAATGACTGACAAATACTACACATTTTTCATAACGCTTTCCTCTGATCGGGTTTGATGTTATCTGCCTACACTGTGGTCCACTGGCTGTGTGAATCACTAGAGGCTATCGCATATCATCAGGCGAGGCAATCAGGCTAAAATTTCTCTTCAAAACGGTTAATGATTGTTTCGCTATAAAGGTCAATTATGATCCACAGAGCAGTTGGCTCCCATTTTGTTTTCACGAACGTATTATAAAGGACTATAAAGAATTCATTTTATTTGTTTAACTCTAAAGGGTAATAATACCTGGAGTAATATTAATTGGTTTATTTTCAGCAGTTTACTAAGTTTAAATAATTTTTTTATGGAGAACTTCGCCTAAGTATTCTGAACTGATTTTCTATTTTTTTTTCTTTATATAATTATCTAAGTGTAACTACCAGCGTATCTGAGAATTATATTCATGTTTATTTTGAATTAGTAACGTACAGTCCATTAATTAGTATATCATATGTAAATCGTAGGGCTGAGTTGTACCCTCTATTCTCTTTGACTGTTTGATTGGGCTTGTTTGTGTGTGATACGATTCTGTTCAATAGATATCTCAAAAGTCTCTTGATCGATTTTAAACCAATTTCTGGCTCAGCTAACTATTAAGCAAATCTTCATAAGTTTTGTAAAAACTTTGAAAGAAAACTACTCTAGTATAAGTATAAGTATAAGTATAAGTATAAAGATGGAAAAAAGAAGTGTAAGTGTAGATATTCAAAGTGCTCTTGACGGAATATCAATAAACTCACTATATTGGTGATGAAATGCTAGTTATGCCGAAATATCATCGCTAATGCTGATGATTAACTTTGTGCACTAACAACCGGACTGGAAGTAGCCTATGAACTAACGAAAGTCCACATACATCATTGTCAATGAGAGAGTTGGCGTTACTGAACAGTGTCGTGCAAACTAGGAACTCTCTCTCCTTATATATCCCAAAAGTACATTCAGCTTCTAGTTTTATGGATTTTTATTCACATTCCAGCTGCTATTACTGATATTAGCATGTCGCGCAAAATTGCGGTCCTAGTTAAAAAAGCAGAATGATACATGCTACAGGCCTCTGATGGGGAAAAGTAGTCATCTATGGAAAAACACAGCAGAAGAATAAACTATTAAAGGAATATAATAAACAAAGAAAATAAATGAGGTAAATAATAACAATGATGGGTAACATAGCAGAAATATGGCTAGTGTTATCCTGCTAAAATAAAAAAAAAAAAGGAATACGCTGTAAATCCTGCTGCATTGCAATTTGAATTTTTTTTTTTAATATTATCATTTAAACAGATTTACAGATATGAACTTTATAGTCACATTCAACAAATATGATGAAGTGAAAGTAGTAACGGAAACCTATAGGATATTTTAAGTTGAAAATAAACGAGGACGTTCGGACGCACAAACTAACAAACTAATTTTCTAGTTTATAAATACAGTATTGTTTTTACGCTGTGCAGTTACTTAGAATCTTAAATTCCTTGCAGATCAGTCGAGGCTTCTACTTAACTGCAGACCCTGATTTTAGAGGCTATCATATTTATAATATAAGATCATTATTCAATTAAACATTTCATGAAGCTCAAAAATGTTTTTCCCCAAATTTTGGGGAATTTTCATAACAACGAAATCAAGCGAGCGAGTTATCTGACGCAAACATATCATGCCCAAAAACGACATTGTTCTATCTTGAAAAATTCAGTTTCTCTGCAAAACATTTGTGTTTGCCTTGATGGGTAGAAATGTCGGTAAACTGTGTACTCTTAAAATAATCATAGAAAGATAAGGGCAGAAATAAGGGCACATCAAATGCGATTACAAACATGACACACTCCTGCTCTTTTGCCAAAAAGAAAAATGAAAAGGAAAATTGAAATGAGTCAGGGGATTTGTAAAGGGATGTCTATGAGAATACCGATTGATAAAAAGACAATAGATATTGTAGTTTAGTGAACTGTTACAACGGCCGTTGTAGAGAGAGAGAGAGAGAGAGAGAGAGAGAGAGAGAGAGAGAGAGAGAGAGAGAGAGAATTCTCACTGTCGTTAATGTATTATTTTATTGTATGAATATTTAAGTGAATCTTTTCTTGACGCTTCTACTATGCGTTAAATATACTGAATATTTTTGAGTTCGCCATGCAGTCAGCGGTTGTCGGTTCGGTTTTTTGTTTTTTATTACATGGCGTTAGTATTCTGTTCTGAGACTACACACAATGGAGTTGCAGTTGCTTTATAGTCGTTTTATTGATTTTATTCCATCTTCCCATCTCATATATATATATGTAGCCAGAGGGTATTATGTTTTACATTTGTGTTCTTCGAGTTTTAGTGTTATTTTCAACCGTAAAGAATTTTTCATCTTAAGTGAATTGTTTATTCAAAATAGCGTAAGATGTTGTATTCCAAATTTTAAGGGTTGCCAACACTATTGTCTTTTATAACGTGCTTTGGAGGTGATGTTGAAGTGTTATTTAAGAACATTGTGGACCAGAATAAGTTTCTAGAGATTCTGAAGCAAGGAAAAGGTAAATCATCCTTCTTCTTCAGCTGTATAGATAGAGCAAAAACTACTGATGGTAATGTTTGAAACACGCAGTGGATTTGTTGAACCATGAAGTTTTGATTTAGTCTTCAAACTTATCTTTTTCTAGTGAGTGAAACTGAACTAAAAAACTTCTAAAAACTGCGTTTTAAGTACATGCACATCCCCAGAAAATCGGAGGTGTTAGAGTAATGAAATTTTTATGTTAAAAAACGTAGCAGTGTTACATGTACTGTTGTCAAGAAAGGTTGATATTTATGACGAAATAAATTTTATTGCAAAAGACTGATTCTTATTTTGAAAATACGTGATGTCATTAGATTGAATCCTCTTCTCCTCAAAAATTGATTTTTTGCGGAAATATTTTAGAATTTTCGGGGATGAAACTATTGTATCTAAGTGTTTTAACTTTTCTTCTTTCTTGTTTGAAGTACTGTTCTCTAGTGTGGTCTTCCTGTGCTCTTGGATAGTGTTATGTAATCATTGACGTTTATATTTCCAGTTCTTAATGTTAATTAATGGTATTGAAGTAAAGTGGTTCATTATGTTTGTTACATAAAATATAATATGAGTATCGGTTTTATTTTATACCCCCTCATATCTGCTTATCACCTTTTTCCTATAACTTGTCTCTGTCTGCAGGCTGATTTTAAAAAATAAAGAAATTTAAACGAGGACAAGATAAACTACGAGGTTTAATTAACTCCCCTCAAAGACCTTACAGACCAAATTAATGTTACAAGACCTCCAGCAGCTTGTCATTTCTGTTTGATATATAATCCAAGACCTATAATTTTTTTTCTGTCTCAGTCATCACAAAATAAGGTTTGGTAATATATATAGATATGAAAAGAAGTAAGAGACTAAGAATAGAACACAATCTTCGACAGACTGTTGTAATTACCATTAACCCTAAACTATGCAGAAACGAATATATTTATATCTTCGATAAGTATAACCGGAACTATAAAATGTACTGTTATTTCAGATACAATTCAATTTCTGTGGTCGTCAGCCCGAGTTTATCACGAGATGAAGGCTTACGCTTCTTCAGCTCGTATGGTAAAATTCCAAATGATTCTCTATCACAAATAATAAGATATTAAATTTTGTAACTTTCGCCAATACTACTACTACTACTACTACTACTACTACTACTACTACTACTACTACTACTACTACTACTACTAATAATAATAATAATAATAATAATAATAATAATAATAATAATAATAACTGCGTAACGATGTGGTACACACAAAGTTTATCCACATAAA
>NC_089747.1:56082766-56087766 GCF_040412425.1 Macrobrachium rosenbergii
GATAGGGATGATGACAGGGTTGATTGTGGAGGCCTAAAGGGTTTGCAGCCGACCTCATGTGGAACCGGGGCTTGAGTAGGCTATCCATTCGCTTGTTTGAAAGAACTGGGATACCCGACTCACTAGTGGGGAAAGACGCATAGCAAGGCTAGGAATCGCTACTCTTGGGGAAGTCGCCAAGACAAAGACGGAGTAAACAGGAAAAATGGGATCGTCATTCCAAATAGTAACACGAATAAGGATTTTTAACAAGAAACTGAAAAATATTAGATTTGTCGGGGATTAGAAAAACAACAAGAATACGGTAACTATAAACAAAATACCCACAGCAGCAAAATGTGTACATTTTGGTATGCTGTCTTCGTAAAATCAACAAACTTCTGTCGTGCTAACGTGTATGTAAAAAGCGATCAGCTGAGTGAACCATAACATCACTTGATATCGAACGTTTGTTAAATGTAAGTCAGGTAAATTTTCTCCATCTCTCCCATTTGTTGTCCGATGAAAAACCACAACTATCCGATATGCCAGTATTTAGCGCCAGTGTTGACCAAACACTCGTATATTCAAATATGAAATGGGACACACAGGGGTTTTATTTCGAGCAATTATACGAAGTTTGTAGTTGTCAGGATACATCAGCGCCTTGGGTTATTATCGACAATGAATATGGGATTATTCAAAATGTTACTTGCTTTAACTGTAAAATAAATAGATAAATTTGTTTTTTTAATAGGAGTTTTTGTATATTTTCTTGTATCTTTGGAGTTCAAATAACTTTACCCTCTGCTTACAGTCTGCTTCATCACTAGTATATATGTTGTAAAATTACAAAAGCATTCTCGACCTGAAGTGTTTTTGTTCTCAGCTGAATTAAATGGCTGTTAAAAAAAACGGGCATTAATGAAAATACTGGTATTAAAGTTGTCACTGTTTCCTAACATGTGCAAAACGAATGATAGTGAATTGAACAAATACTACCTATATACTTTGCAAGTTTTAGAATATGTGGGTCATACAGACAGACAGACAAACAGATAGACACACACAAACACATACGCACACACACATATATATATATATATATATATATATATATATATATATATATATATATATATATATATATATATATATATATATTGATATGGGGGTCAATTTGGCTGAATTAAGGCCACAGAATGGTTCTAACTGAAGATTCACGGAAACTTACCATGGAAGGTGGGGAGTGTAGTAGCATCTAACTTCTAGTTCTGGGTTCAGACAAAAGCATATTAGAAAATGTCGGCTTGAGGCCCTCTTCAAATGAGGGAGTGATTAGGTAAACATTTAGGGTTCACACAATTAATTATATTTACATTAAGCACAATCAGAAGAATGCAAAATGATAATGGACAGTGAATAGAGTCTTGTCAAACACCAGCTATAAGTGAACAGAGCCATGAGATCTCAGGGCCCCTCTTCCAAAGGGCACCACAATGAGATCTGAGTAGGATTTGAGCCACTGTGCACACACAAAATGATGAGATAGTTCCACAGCAAGCACCCCTATCTGCAATCGAGAATGCAACGGTTACTAAAGAGTCGGTAGCTTAATTAAAGGGAATTGAGGGGGTTGCATTTATGGTGTCAAGCAACTTGATCCTGCAACACTGGTTAATACGCTTACGTTACTACGTTATGCACTTCACTTATGAATGCAGGTCTCACTGAGGCCGCACTTTAGGTGAGCTTCCACTGTGGTCAGAGGAATCTGGAGGAGACCCAAGTACACCTTGGGGTGACTCTCATGCCGGCAATGGTAGTGGTGCCAAGTCAGGGGGAGTGAGGCAATCCAGATTGGGATCTCTTGAGGGAGGATCTATGGCATGCTCTGGCACTGGCAGTAAGGCAGGTCCAGGCACAGGAATCAATGATGGAATTTCTTTGACGTCCGTGATGGGTGGAATGTGGCACTGTACTGGCAGAGATTTTGTGTCAATTTTGGGATCTCCGGAAAGAAGATTCAGGGTGCACCTTGCTTTTCTTTTCTGGGCAGGCGTAGTACTAAAATTGAATTTGGTAAGGCTCATTGCTCAGAAGCAGACAGAGCTTGCTTTACTCAAAAGGAACTCAAGTGGCACTGGCAGTGGGTTTAAGGGGTAGTCCTGAGCACTCTTAGGGCTATATTGAGTTTTGGAGGGGTTAGGACCCCTGAGTTTTTGTAAATTAGGAGGGGACCAGAAATCCTGTCCCAGGAGGAGGTCATAATCTCCAGGAAGGTAAGTAACTACTGAAAAAGTGCAGATTTTAGATATGTGGGGTCTTGTGACCCTTAATTTGACAGTGGGGAGAATCATTTTTATGCAGTTCATTCTCTCTATAGTGATAAGTTGATGCCTGTCAATGGTGGCCCCATAGAGGACCTCATCTTCCCTTATGAGGGAGATTGGCGTGCCAGTGTCATCAAATGTTGTGACCTGGCATGCTGGGTAGTTACCTCGAGGAGGTGCCACAGATGTGGAACCCTTGGATGGAGGGCGTAAGGTTTTAAGATTCGCAACCGCCTTAGAGGCGGTGCAATAATTTCTACTATAGTCTTTGCCTGACACTGTCCCAGTGGAAGGAGCAGGCCTTTTGCTTTCCATCCAAGAGCCAAACATGGCTCATTGGGATTTGAGGACTTAGAGGGAGTTTCTGGCTGATTCTCAGCCTTCAAGCGGCACTGTTCAGTGGGGTGCCCCTGTCCTTTACAGTGTCCACACGCTGGTTTCTTTGGGGGGTGTCCATTCTTGAGAGATGATTTAGAGTGGCTTGAGGTAGGCGCTGAAGGGTATATTTTACCGCCGAAGGAATTAAGATGAGGATGGTGGGTATCCCAGCTGTCTGCCCATAGACAGCACTCGATTACCGTCTTAGAGGCTTTGTCACACAGGCATGTGGCGAGAGCAGAGGGGCCGTAGGCCAGTAAGTCCTCGAGTTGGAAGAGTTCGAGTATTTCGTCCACAGAAGCAGCTTTTAAGTGGTCCAGCCATAGCTTCAGGGCCTTGGTCGTCTTGAATAGCCATTCGGACCAAGTTTGATTGGCTTCCTTCGGTAGTCATCGTCACCGTTGTCTCCACCTGTCGGGAGTGATTTCGGAGGCCTTGACAATGGCCTCATGGACCACTACGATGTTTCCTTGGTCCGCTGGAGCGAGAGCATTAAAAGCAGCAGCGCCCTTCCCTTCAATGCAACATCCAATTTAGTATTAACTATTTATCTAGAGAAAACTTTTATTGTATACATTCATACCTCTTGTTAATGCAGACGTTTATCTTCCCTGTCATTCTTTCCCGTTTGAATATTTTCAATGAAATATTCTAGTAATCCTCATGTAGCCGATCGGTAATACATACTAACTCTTCCTACACTAAGCCATTCTACGTAGAAGTTGGTATATCTCCTCATCGTGGCTTGGTTACCTTTCTTTGAAATGAGATAATTAGCAATTTTAAATGCAGTGTTCCAGAGATTTCATTAAGTCAAGCTTGTCTAGCTTTTACATCGGTGGAAATACATATGAGGATATAGATTTGAAAAGAAATGGTCTCAAACTTAATTAACTCAGATTTTAATTCTATGAAATGAACATGTGAATAGTATCCTTAATTATTGCAAAAAAATAAGTGAAGATGACTTTTGATGAAGATTTATTTGACTTTTATTTATAGAATTCTTCATTCCAAAAGCAAGTGTTCATGCGACTATTATATTCTAAATAGTCGTATCTTAAACTAGATACACACTTAGTGCATATAGAATATAAACAGTTAGTAATCATAAAAAGTATATTAAAATAATTTTCAATAGCTTAGAATATCATGCTGTATTTAATTAATTTCAAAACACGAATCCGCTCACTTCCGCACAGTTATGAGTTTTTATAGATGAACTAATGAGCAAATGACCCTTTACTGTTATAGCTATTGAGTAAGGTGGCCTTATAACAACACGAGGTCTTGATTTTGGGGCAGTTATCAGTAAAAATACGTAATTGAATTCATAGGTTTATATAGAAAATAAAGAAACAATTCCATTCATCGATACAGTTAAAAATAATCATGAAGTTGCCCAATGAAATCTTGCTCTTCGCTCTTGTGTCAGGGCAAATACTCTGTCCCCGGCTCTTCATTGCAGCCACGGTAGGAGGGACGGGTCTGAAGTGCTAGTCTCATTAAGGAGAGGATTTGCATACAAAGAGCAGAAGGACATAAAAAAGGGGGAGGGAGGGATTTGTTCTCAGGAAAGATTTCCTGCAGCAGCAGCAGGTCCTGTGCATCATGATCTCACGAAGGGGTCAGGCACCAGGAGAATAATTGTTAATGACTTTATATGTGAGCATCACCAATTCCGTTTTAAATCGTGACGAAAGAATGGCGTCAGGACGTTGAACAATCAGAATATCGTGTCCAATATTTATGTGTCACAACATGAGGCAACAGCATAACTAAATTTACTGCAGATATATATATATATATATATATATATATATATATATATATATATATATATATATATATATATATATATATATATATATATATATATAAACAAGTGTGTGTGTGTATGTATGTATGTATGTATACAACTATTAGAATGGCTGTTTAAACCTTAACCCCCTAAATGTTTGATAAATGAACACATCATTTACCCGTGCCCTTGAAATCAACAATAATTTACCATTTAACGTTGAAAAAAGCACCAGAAAAGCGAAATTGCAGACATAATGTATTGACCATCGCCCCAGGGACAACGAACATCGCACAAAAATGCTAAATTTAAGTTAGCGTTTGGATACTCCACTGGAACATGATAATACAGATAGTGATTTATTTTAAAACATTATTTTTATTGTTAAATGTTTTAAACATTCCGAAAGGAAGTACAGTCAACAGAATTTTATAGATGGACGACTTATTAGAAAGTGGTTTATTATGTTACTTATAACCAATGTGTCGCCATTATTTTCCAGACATTCA
>NC_089747.1:56090266-56112766 GCF_040412425.1 Macrobrachium rosenbergii
TATATATATATATATATATATATATATATATATATATATATATATATATATCATATATATATATATATATATATATATATATAGTGAAATGTCGGTCGGTCATTTGGTTCAATAATTGGAGTTATATTACCTTATTATCTTGCTCTGCCTAAGATCCACGTAACTCTGCCAGTTGAGACCAAACAAAGCTCTAAAGGACAGATAGTGAAATGGATAAGGTTGCCAGCTGAACACTAGGATTACATAATATAAGTTATTATGCGACTAGTGGATTAATTAAGTAAACTTACTGAAAACTAGTTTCAGCAAAAGTAAGATATTTAAAGGAGCTAGCAGCAGCAGCTCAAAATATTAGTCCTAATCAGCACAGATAAGTTAATGCTAAATGAATTGATCGCAACAGATTTGATAAGCCTCTTTAAAGGGCTTTTATAAAGCAGCTGAATTCAGTGAACGTTGAACTGTGGCTTCTTGGCACTGATGATGCAGATTCTTCTCCAAACAAAAGGGAATTTCCAGGCTCAAGGTATATACACACGTCTGGAAAATAAGTATCCAGATAACAATCTTGCACTAAAGAAGCCCTCACTAGTAATTAATTAATCACAAGGGATGAATCTTATATCAGGGATAGTACTTTTAACACCATGGAGGGTAAGTTATGTTGTTTCACTAAACAACAATGAATGCAATTAATATATGACTTCGTAAAGAAAATATGCTTTACTAGGGGGCCTTAGTTAGGGACTTATTAAGAGTTGAAAATTTGAACAAGAAAAATGAGAAATTCAGTTGAAGAGAAAGAAAACTGGGAGTACTTGTCACGATCCGACTTATCTCTGGGTTAAATAATGCAATGGTCAGTTACATTAAGCTTCCTTGGTCCGCTAGGAATAACAATCGTCCCGTGTGATGGAGACACAGGGGGAGGAACAAAGAGCTCTTAGAGAAAGCACGGAACACGTCTGTTCGCTATATTAGCTGAGAGGAGAGTGAGCCCGATGTTGGGCCAACTTGGGTCGCGTCGTCTTCGGGGCTCCTCCCCCAAGCGTACGAGTACTTTGGGCAACGGCCACGGGTATCACCTGGAAAATGACATAGACTCGCCAGTACATACATCAAAGAAAAGTCGGTTTTTAAGGACAGTATATCTAGGAGTCTGGCTGTTAAAACGTACCCACTATCATGTAACCTGAGTTCATTCCTGCTGGTCAGTTGGCGGAAAAGCAGTTTGAAAGCAGCACTGCTTCTTCCCACTCTCCTATTTCTCATGCAGAATCTACACGTTCTTCTAGCTTTAAGATAAAATTAATTACTATTCTACTGAGAGCAAAGAAGAGGCCAGGCAACAATATTCAAAAAAAAAAAAAAAAAAAAAAAAATATATATATATATATATATATATATATATATATATATATATATATATATATATATATATATATATATTGTTTTGGGTCCTTCGGCTGTGTTTAATGATTAAGTAACTGGGTTTGTTGCATGCTTTACCCAGACCCACGTAATTCTGTCAGGTAGAAATTTAAGCTAACTCTAAAGGACAGATATTGCATAGATCAGGTCGCCAATTAACACTAGTTAGCAAAGAACAGAGGTTTATTCATAACCACTTGAATGAATTCAGCAAACTTACTGAACACTAATTTCATCTAACAAGAAAAATATAAAATGGATTATTTACAGGAGCTAACAGCCGCTCAGCATTTTAGTCCGACCTAGGACAAATCTCAATGCTACATAGACTGAACGCAACAGATGCCTTATCAGGAATTCACTTCAAGGTTGAATTAAGGCTTCTTGGTACTAATGATGCAGATTCTTCTTCAAGAAACAGGATGTTGTGCATTCCCAAGGCGTACATAATTCTGGAAAAAGACGTATCCAGATAACAATCTTGCATTACAGAAACTCTCACTTGTCATTACTTAATCACCTGGGGATGATTTTTAGTTAGGAATAATACTTTTAACACCATGGAGGAAAAGTTATGTGACCTCACTAGACAATAATATTTGTACTTGACAGATGACTTCATAAATGGGATATGTTTTACTAGGATTTCTTAGTCAGTGACTGTTTAAGAGAGGAAATTTGAACAAGGGAAAATGAGAGTTTCAGTTGAAGGGAAAGAGAACTGGGAGCAACTGTCAATTCAGATCTTACCTCTGGGTTAGCTAATGTAATGATCAGTTGCATAAGATTCCTCAGTCTGTTGAAATAACAATTTTCTCCTCGTTTTGAACAAAGGTGGGAAAACAGGATGCTTGGAAGGCAACCAGGCACGTCGTTGTCCCGTGGCAGCTCCGTCCAGAGTTGCAATGCTGCGGTAGTTTCTTGCATACTTGCTTCAAAACTCCGCATACCCAGGGCTTGACCTGAAATGACAAAAGTCTCACTAGTACACAGAGCAGAGGAAATTGGGTTTTAAGAACATATTAACTAAGGCCTAGCCTAGCAAAACTGTATCCATCTATGACCCTCTAAGCTAAAGTCTTGGCCGTTGGCGAATGGAATTTGAAAACACTGCTAAATTGAAAACATTGCTATGCTGCAAACTAACCAGCATGCTGGCCTTTAATTAATCTACCTCTTTATTTTAACAAAAGACAAATTTTTTTATTCGAGTAAAAAAAAGCAGGGAAGGAGGTCGAACAAAAGATATTTAATATATATATATACTGCATATATATATATATATATATATATATATATATATATATATATATATATATATATATATATAATCTCTACTATATATATTATATATATATATATATATATATATATATATATATATATACCTATAACAACTATATATATATATATATATATATATATATATATATATATATATATATATATATATATATAGATGTTCTGTTTGACAATATCTTCTTTCTAAGGAAGTAGATAACGTAGAAAGAATATGAAGAAAGTATATTGTATGTTCACAAATCAAATGGTCTCATTCTTAGAAAAAGTAACATTCTAAAGGAACAGTACATAATACTCTACACTTTTCAAATATGGGTATTTTAATAGATGATCGCTTGTGAGAAAATTCAGCCTTTGCAAAAATGCTGATAAAGAAGCCATGAAGCTGTAGGTTTTGTATTTTCTTATGTTTGTATTTCATTGGTCTGTCTCTCTGCCTGTCTGTGTGTCTGTCTGCATGACTATCTACCTTTTTTTTTACACATGTTGGAGAATCAACTGGTAATTTGTTATGATTTTGACATAGCTGGGCAGTGCTGATGAGAGGCTGTTTTATTTCTCCATTTAACTTTTCATGGCTAAACCATAGATTTGAGAACAACTTCCATGATGACCAGTGTCTGTACTGTCTGAGTAAATGACCTCTCCTTTCATATCTCTCGACATCCCACAAGTTCCCATCTGAGAAACCCCACTCTCATTTTGTGCTAACATAGACGAAAGAATGCACAACGTACATTGCTCCGAAGCTCCTTAAATAAAAAAAAAAATAAGTCAATAACTAAATCACAGTCACCAGAGATATATATATAAAAAAAGAAAAATCTCCATGGAATATCGCTTGAGGAATGGAGGAAAATACTGGGACGTTAATGATGACGTATGTTATTTTGCATATTCCCGCTGCCGCATCCTTCCCGTCGTGTCAGAAATTGCTCAGTTATGGAAATGAAGCGAAAGTTAGCTAGGAGTTGGAATTAGAGGAACGGATTATCACTGAATTTTCAGGCGGTAATATCTGCTCGTAGAGATTAGCATGTAAATAAAAAGCTGTATAAAAATACAGATAAGAAGTATATTGGTGGAGGAAAATAATATAATTTTACTATATATTTGAGGGGAATTAAACTACTGATCGGTAGTTATGTTTACTGTTATCATTATTATCATGTAATTATTACTTTATTGACATGTAATTACTTCTGCTTATTATCATGTCATTACTTCCGACAAGGAGGCTATATTTTAGGCTCGGTTTGATTCACTCTTCCTCTTTTTACGGAATTATGCAAAATCTGAGCTTCTGTTTGTAAAGCACACATATGAGATTTTCTCTTTTTCTCTACTGTGGTCTGGTAACGGGTAACTAGCTATTTAATTTACTTGAATTTTACTAATTAGGACAACTCCTTTATAGTGAACTTAGAATGGCAAAAGTGCAAGTGACATTTGAGCAACAGATTTGGCATGAGGCTGTATTATCCCATAAATCAAAATCAACCTCCGGCCACCTCAATATTTGGCTGTTTCAAGATGGCTGACACTTTTCCAAATGGCGGCAAATTTGCTGTATATTTCAAATATTTTCTCATTTCATAAGCCTATAAAAGTTGCATACTGTCCATATAGTTGTGAATTTGTATTTGAAATTCATGCTGTGTGAAGAGATAAGTGAACCCATCTTTCAATGCCATACCATAATGTTTCCAAATGGCCGCCAAGGTAAAGTATGTATCTCCTGAGAGAAACCAATATGTTTTGTGTATCAATTGGTTTAACAAGTGCAGTGCAGAGAGCTGTACAACTAGAGTCGAATTTGTAGCACTTGCACCTGCCATGGCATTCCTTGTGCAGCCACACTTATTCAGTTCTGGCAAGATTTTGCACTAATGGCAAATCTGTCCATCTGACCTGGAGTGCCATAAATCTGTTCCCATCGATGTGCTTGGACTGGGCAAAACTGGATGTGCCCTGCGCGAAAGCAGCTCTCTTGCAGTTCTCTAAGGAAAAACAGCCTTGCCAGGGAATGCAATCATAGGCTCTTCTTTCTTGCAGAAGAGATCAGGAGTCTAGTCTCATTTACATTTTTATACGGGCACTTCTGTCATACATTAGCACCATGAACTCTACAATAATTTGCAGGTCTTCATCTTCTGCAGCTGCTGGTGTTGAACTTAGTTTGGTGAAGGTGGGTGTGGCACACTGAAACACAGTCCATGTTTGCCATGCAGACTTCTTCCCCTTTCCATGAAAGGCAGACACTGTGTCACACCTGCTAAATGCATGGAAAAAGGGAAGGGCTGAGGCTTTTGATCCTATGGCTGCTGCAGTTTCATGGATAGGTATCCACCTCATGTCTTTTCCTCTACCAAATTTAATCCATAGTTTGTCCAAACCAGTTTTTTCTATGCTAGATAAAGCTATGATTACAACGTCAGTGTCTGTACTACATATGATTGCACTTGAGATATCTTCATGCTTTGCAGCATATGCAGCATGTAAAAGGACTCTAGTATCTGCCTCTTCGTGAGTGTAGCCTTGTAGGTCAGCAGTGGCTTGTTCAGCTTTGCCACAAAGTGCAGCATCCCTTTTAATGACAATTATGCATGATGTATATGCATGATGTATCATCTGCTTGAGATGAAATGATTGTGTCTGCCAAATATGCAAATAGTTCAGTTTTGTTGTGGTCATTCCTGAGGAAGCTGGCCCAATTGCCAGGAGTTTTTGCTGTGCTAATTACTCTCCGGCAAACTCCTGTGCCTCTTTTTTGTCTTGTTTGTGTTTTCATGCTGTCATCCTATAAACATCAAAAATACAATGTGTGTTTGCTTAATACTTCTTATGTACTTCTGAATCTTGGATGGGACTTCTCTAGCATAAGACTCAAATGTAGACCCCTTTGTTTGGTCTCAGAGTATTTACAAGTGCTGCACCATCCATTATGATAACATCAGGGGTAGGCTCTTTGTCAGGGATGTCTGATGTATGCTGTTCTAGTAGAGGCAGCAGCTGTGTCTTGGTGCTTTGATGCATCTGTCCATTCTGTGCCAGTGATGGTGGGCAATTTTGATTTTCATGTTGAAAGAATTCATTTAAATCACACTGTCTGTTCTGGCATGATATGAAGAGGCGTGAGAATAGATTACAATCATCCTTTATGATTTGCAGTAACTGTTTGCCCTTGGATTCTGGAGTAGACATCTTGCGACTGAACAATAGAATTTTGTTCTTGTGTACTGGTTCATAGAATTTTCTGGGTGTCTTGAGCCTCTCAATAAAGTTTAATGGGTATAGCATCTGTCCAAGGCCCTTCATAGATCTCAGGATTCACTGGCTTTTGCTATCCATAATTTCATGACTGTCTAGGCACAATCAGATCCACTGAATCTTCTGAAAAGGGTTGCCCATGTCTTTGATTACTTTGCCAGATTTTCAACCATTTCAAAAACCTTTTTCTGCACAGTTTCAGTTTCATCATGATGCTTACCCTCAGATTTTGGATCAGCATCACTTCTAGTCATCAGCTCAACGATCAGAGCGACTTACTTCCAGGACCAGCCTGTCCACCTTCTGAGAGCATCTTCATCTTTAAATATAAATACTGTGAGCCAATGGGTCCCCATCTCCTTTCACGTAGTATTATTCATCAAACAGTCTATAACCATTGAGGAGAAAAAGTGAGGAATGGTTTTGTGGACAGTGAAATTTCCCTTTATTGAATTCAGCCAATGTGTCATTTTGGAGAGCCTCCATGTCCCTCAAATGAATTGAAAGCCCTTGGCATAATGTACATGGTCCAAGGCAAGAAAGAAAAATGAGTTCCTGCAACACATCTTTGTACAATTGGAAATTAGACTCTTAGCATGACCTGATGAAAACAAGCGCTAAGTTCTAAGCGAAGCACAAGATTCCAAAGTAGAATTGGGAACTCTGATTCTTGTTTTTAATCAACACCACAGCTTAGCTCAATTTCTTCTTCTGCTTCCTGAATATATGCCATATAGGCAGCTTTGCATAACTGATATAAACTACAAGCTGTCACCTGGTGGAGCTAGACTTATGTCTTCTTCAAATGTGAAGCAGAAATAATGAACTCTGCTGTTCAAGTGCTTCTTCTGCTTCTGCAAGAGCACCAGTCCAACCACTGTCTTTCAAGAGATCACCCAGAATTTTGAATGCTGCCATTTCCATATGCAGCCCTCCAGACATAACCATATCACCATACTGCAATGGCCAATCCTATTGGATTTGCCTAGCAATTGCAAATAGTGGCTGATCAACTGCTAGAACTGGGGTTTGGCCAGGACTGAGAAACTGTATGGTTGCTCTTGCAATGCTCCATGGCATGTTTATCATTACAACTGAATATGACCTCTTGAAAAGAGCCAACGTTGATGACAACTATTCAAAATGGGGCCTGTCGCTTCTGAGAGCGTGGTGTACTGCCAAGATATGGACACAACATTTTCCACTCTTGTCCGACAGGCCTTGGCTTTCCCTCAAGCCATTCATACTCAAGGAAAGATGCTTCGAAAAGCACAACCTGTTGGTGTCCTGCACTTCCACTGGGTGAGGAAGGGATTCTCATATATTTAAAAGTGAGCAGGAAATTTGTTGTGTAATATTCAGGAAGAGAAGGTACTTTTTTTACTTTGTTCCACTTTGGATGATTTGGGCCAAGTTTCTGTCCTCACCCTTTTCATCAGTGCTCGGATGCTGAAACAAAGATATGCCTGTCCCATGGAAGGATGTTTGTGCAGTTGTGTATGGATTATAATCAGGTGTCAACAGCACAAGTTGTAAAGGCCCTTTTCTTAGTGTAGTGGGATAGCTACTTCTTCCTCACAGCCCTTGTTACAACTGCTTCTCCCTAACCCTTTAGTCAATTCCAGAACCTGTCATAGCTGATGCTGATTCCATGCTGATGGAATGTATCAATTAATTTTGCTTCTTAGTTTTGCAAGTACCAGGAACCAATATATAATGGAAACGGAAGTTCTCTTGACTTGGAATGTCTGGAGAATGTTGAAGATGCTGGATTCTTTCGACAGTTGAAGTGCAAAAGTTGTGCAAAGCTGAATTCATTAGATGATGTTTACATATTTAAGTTGGGATTTTATATATTACCGTTTTTGTAGCACACTTACAAATTCAAGCAGCTTAGTGAGCACAGATTCTCTTCTAGTGTCTGCTGTTAAGGTTCCATAAAATTCTATCTCATGCTTAAAAGCATCTGTTTCCTCAATATCTTAGTTGCTTTGGCCATAATTAGTGCATCATTGTAGTCACATGCCGTGGCTAGGGCTTCTCCCCTTTTCATTTTGTAGGCAAACCAATTCTCTTCCCCTATTTAAGAATCCTCGGTTTGGGATGGGGCAAATCTGTTCTTTCCAACCATATTCTGAGTGCACAAAAGGAAGCATCAGCATTTAGCTGTTCCAGTCTTTGTTTGTACAAATCATAAAGTTCTACCATTGTAAAATAGCAGCACCATCTGTAGTCAGCTGCTTGTCTCTTATGTACATCTCAATCTCAGCAAAAGCATGGGCACATGCCTCTTGTCTGTACTCCAATTTTCTGGGAATTTAGCCAGGCCCTTTCCCTGTTGTACACACCTGTCAGACAAGATGGGTGATACATGGTGCAGAAACAATATCTCAGCATAAGCTTGGCCAGAAGTTTCTCATCTAGTAGGTTGGTGGCACATCGTGCAGCTTTTCATGTAAAGGCAAATGTCATGGCCAATCGTAAATCTTTGATTGGTGCTGCCCAGTGACAAATAAGCATATTACTCTTTCTCAGTCTTGGAATTATGCCATCTTCTTCATCTGCCTTCTGGCTACTACATGTGAATTTTGCTGATGGGGCATCATCTTCTTTTGTCTTTACACAGTAGCTGCCTTTTCCTTTCTAGTTTCATTTGTTTTAAACTTCAGTGCCATAATTATTCACTTGGAAATATATTTGCTTTGTTGTTTTAGGATGAAATGGTATGGGCATTGCATTTAACTTATAGAATTCGGAATGTTTGTAGCAAGGTGTATATTCTTCCAGATGCATCAACTAGTTTTTACGTGTGTCGTCTTGGGCGCGAAAAAGTTTCAGTTAGTCATACTATCTCCCTGCAGGAAGAGCGTTGACTTTAAGATTGTCCTGCCATTGCTTTTTGTTCTATAGGCCGAGGGTTTATCCTTTTACCACTTATATAACATATATGCACTTTCAGATATGGGATACAACTGAGCTCAGATATGTCGATCTTCCTACCCCTAACCTCATTCATCCAGTGCTATTTAATTCCGTGTATGATCTGTACACCATCTAAGACTAGAGCCCCATCTTCATGGCTCAATAAATACGCTGGCATCCTGTCGAATTCGGTGCAGCTGTTTTAACTGTGAAGTGGGTCTAACTAAACAGCATTTGGGAAACTAATAACAAATCTGCCATTGCTTCTTGCACTGAACCCCCCATGCACGAGTTTCCGGCCTAGTGTCAACCAGTGTGCCCTGGTAGTACACTGACATACACTATTACACTTTACATTAAGCTTATTACCCATTTATTTTTCTAAATGAGGATGAAAATGAATTAACTGGGGATTAATTGATTTCTTATCTACAAAAAATGAACTGATCAGGCTGAAGTTACCCCAAATCTATGTATTACCCGACCTTTAGCCTCATATAACTAGAGCTTAAGTACCAATTTTGGCATTTGGCAGACATTTTTGATATAGTGACGACACATCTTGGATATTCTATGTAGAAATGATCATCTACATATATAAAGCTTTGTTTTTAATATTTTTAATATAAACTGGGGAATTGAATTAGGGGATTTGAATGTGATTAATCGTTAAATGCAATACTCCAAATATCCACAGGACGCCATTTTGAAAACCTGTCGGCCATCTTGGAAAATGGCAAAATTCTGTGTGGCCGGAGGTTGATAATGAGACCAAGGGACATGAAGAAAAGTTGATCCAAGTTTCATGCTTGTATCACCATTTGCACTTTTCCCCTATTTTTTTTTTGTAGTTACCCGCTCCACTATTACAAGATAAAAAGAGACTGCCTTTATTTTTATTAATTATTTTCTATTTTCTATATTACAATATATTTTTTGTACTTAAAATAAATACATATCATTTTGTGAACATATAACATAACCGAAATTGTTTCTTATTCTCTGATATGATGACCCCGATCCTAACAGGAAGTATGGATCATTTGTGTAGGCATATAAATGTATTACTTGTGTAATTCTAATTGCCACAAAGCCCTCTAAAACTCTCGAATTCCTCACACTTTTTGGATGCGCTTGGCCCTACAAAACCTGAGATCCATTTGGATCTCAGGCTTTGTAGTGACAAAGTGTATCCGAAAGTTGTGAAGAATTCGAGAAGTTAAGAGGTCATTGTAGCCATTACAATTTGATACGCATTTGGCAAAAAGTGACCATTAGATCCTATACACACATATATACATATATATATATATATATATATATATATATATATATATATATATATATATATATATATATATATATATATATATATATATATATATATATATATATATATATATATATATATATATATATATGTACATATTTCTTGTCAGAAAGTGTTAACTGTATGTAGACTAGTGCTTTATACCAAAATGCTTCTGCTAAACAACTCTTGTGTAAGAATACACATATGGAGAGCAAAATGTAAAAGGGAAACCATTGCACAAACTCACTCTGCCTAACAGTCGGGTAAACATGATACGTTCGGAAAGTTTTTTTTAGTTTTTTCTTACCGCGCTATCTCTTCATTACAATTCATCTTAGAGCTTAAATTCCCAGCCAAATACCACATTATTACTATTTGCCTGGTTGTATATCCTCCTTAGGGACGCAGAAGCTGCTGATAAGTAAGATTTACGGCAGGCGAGACGCTATGGAACTCTCTCAAAAGTAGAGGATTGGGGAAGTAGTTATTACTGTGGTCCTTCCCACACATACTACAGTGGAGCCTGAATAAGGGATGCCTCTACCTCAGGAAACAGTTGAGGTTCGGAGGTCACTTTCCAGCAAGAAAATGTGTAATAATTATTTTTTGGGTCATTTCGTCAATAACTTTGGAAATTTTGCATACCTAGCTTCGAATTGAATCCGTCTATGCATTTTTTAATGCATAAAGTGGCCAAACATCGAAGTAACACAAACAGAAAAAATTCCACCATACACTGATAAGGTCATTTGCGGATGCTGCACTATGTTATCAAACATATGTAGTGTGCATGTGTAATTTAATCAAAGCGCAAAATAGTAGCAAATAGTAATACGGACACGTAACCAAATCAGAACGTTCAGGGACGGCAAACCTTCAGAAAGGTTACCTGTTACTTATGCCGAGCTGACATAGCTTGGGCAGTCTTTGACATCATACATGGTTCTGGGATATAATCGTCGTCAAGTGCTCTCTCTCTCTCTCTCTCTCTCTCTCTCTCTCTCTCTCTCTCTCTCTCTCTCTCTCTCTCTCTCTCTCTCTCTCTCATCTATATATATATATATATATATATATATATATATATATATATATATATATATATATATATATATATATATATATATATATATATATATATGTATATATATATATATTATATATATATATATATATATATATATGTATATATCTATATATGACCTCATTTTCAGCAACGCTCATTGCCTCTGCCTGATGAAGTATGGATTTTATGACGATTAAATGGAAGCAGAGAGCCTCATTACGACTCAATATACCACCGTGAGAATCATGTTAGGGCGCCTGCTGGTATTTTCAGGTTTTCGGTTTTGCTTTTTCTGAATGTTCCATGTCGTAGTAACAAATGGGCGTTTATAATATAAGACCTACATCATGAAAAAAGTAATATAAGATTTATATACTAATCACCTACCAAGAGCGCAGACATGGATTCTACTCTGGACGAGGGCAGGCAAATGGGCACAAAAGCCCTCTAAATATTTTGTTTGACCTACGACCAACAGTGGTGCCAACCAGGGTTTTAAAAATGGTTTTAGGCTATAGGCTAAGGATCGCATTCCAAAAGGCTCTGGAAATGGATGCCAACACCGTCTGGTTCCAACATTTCTCAATAGGAAAGGCTCAGAATGAAACGCACACATCAACAAAATACCTAATAATATGCAAATGATGAAGAGAAAGGAGTAGCCTAAATCCTCTTTTGACACACGGAGGTCAATTGTTGCGAGAGACTTCTTGGGGGGTTTTCTTACACTATTTTGCTAACTTGAGGTTATGACGAGGCCAAAAGATTGCCCCCACGAGAAAACCAACACCATTCCTGGGGTACTCTCAGAGATCTCTTTTCTCCCCTGTACATCCCCACTCATTCTTAAAAACCCCGTTGTCTATGTAATGTTGATGAAGGACGTGCGGCTGTTCCTCGGTTGATAGATGCTTTGACAAACCCTGGTTGCAAGGTAGATGACAGCGGTGAACTGGATTTGGTTGATGTTTGGCGAAATTCTCACATCGTTATTTTCGGTGATGTGGTTTTTATGTCTCTCTCTCTCTCTCTCTCTCTCTCTCTCTCTCTCTCTCTCATAGAAGTTGATGCGTCATGGAGGGTTAGTTTGACGATAAATGATTTTAAATGAGTGATTTTATGGAGCTCAGATGGTGCTGCAGTAAATACACATACTACAACAATGCATATGGGATGCTCTCATACACGCACACACACACATACTTGCATATTTATGTGTGTATATATATGCTACGAATATACCTTTGATACTTAGTTGATTCTGGGCGGCAACAGATAATCACAGGGAGTTCTTTACATTATCAAGAAATCTACTGTATTTCTTTAAAATATCTGACTAAATAGACTGATTAAGGCAACTCCGTAGACAAATAAATCACGGGAAAATCTGTGGCATAAGGCCTTTTCATGTGAGGGAAGATTACTTAAACTCAAGGGTTCTCTTAATTAATTATATTTATATAATAAACACAGATCAGAAGAATGACGAATTACTGGGCAGGTAATAATAAGGGCCTGCTAAATGAATGAATATCCTACATAGGAGAAATATTCTATGCCGTTGATGTCTTCATAACAGGAACATTGCAGACAGGTGGATTAAGGAGTGGCATAAGGGCACTGCACATGGAATAGAGCAGAGTGGTTCCACAGTCGAGGCCTATCTGCAATATATGCAAGACAGTTACTTGGAAGAATAATAAGACGCTCAAAGGGAACTAAGGGAATGCATAGATGGTGCCAAATAACTCAGTTCAACACTAAATGCATAATTACATTAACACTGAATGCTCCAACACAAATTACTGAAGGTGATCGCACAATGGAAAAGAAATTAAAATCAGAGAAGTAACAGGAATCGTGACTGACTAAGAAACCTTATTCCGGTACATTACCTTCATCAAGGTGACAATGTCCTTGTCTAGTAGGGCGCTGACGCTGGAGGAGGGAATTAAGGGGATGCCACAACAAAATTGTACTGGTTCGAACCTCAGGGTCGAACACATGGAGGGTACAAGGGACAGGCAAAGGTAAGGACATCTGTCCTCGATGGAGGTCTGAGCGCTTCTCTCTCTCGACTGCTGTTGCATTGTCTATTTCTAACCTCGGGGATTACGCCTGGGCATCCAGATAGATGGAACAAAAGTCAATCTTCGCCTCATTTTCTTTAGCAAGCGCATGGCATCCAGTCAGGCCTTGTGGAGAGTTTACCCTGCCCGAGCGGTGTGGTGCCAACTTTCTCTTTTTTGGCTCCTCCCTTGCCCGTTGTCTGACGCCGTCGAGGAAGGCATCTTGGAATGTCACCTGAAAACAAGTCCTTAGGCAGTCATTTTGAGCAGAGAGAAGGATTAAAGGCTTAACCATTTTGGGAATGGAGGAGAGAGTTTATGAAGGGGCGAATGAAAACCCACAGTTCTAGTAATTAAAACAATTGAAATGAATTTTATTTCTTTCTTTGTTATGTTACAGATGTAAAAACAAGTGAGGTTGCTTGGAAAGAAGTTTCCTTCATTGCAATATACTTATGCACATTCACACACACACATATATGTGTGTGTGTGTGTGCATTTGTGTGTTTGTGTTTTCATTGTAATAATATATTCATTTGTATTTACTTGACTCTTTCCACTGTGTATGTTATCACAATCTTAGCATCACCACAAATCATAGGACCTAAATCTTCTGTCTCATTGATCTCTACAGAGTCCCTTTATGTCTTCTGACTAAAGATACCAACATAATTATGAATTCTGCGTTCAACTAATGTAACTGCAGTCTTTATGGGGGATAAGTTATATGGTACCGGGCCGTTTAGAATTATGCTGAAGAGTAAAGAAAAAGGTTTTTCTATTCAATCTTCCATTACAACATCAGCACGATTCGACAGTAAGGAATATTCTGGCGTTAGCTCTTGAAAATATTTTTTACCGGATTGCAGAAAAAAGTAAAATTCTTGCCTCGGATCATATATATATATATATATATATATATATATATATATATATATATATATATATATATATATATATATATATATATATATATATGTGTGTGTGTGTGTGTGTGTGTGTATATATATATATATATATATATATATAAATATATATATATATATATATATATATATATATATATATATATATATATATATATAAAATTGTGTGTCTGTGTGTGTATACCAGTAAAGAAAAAGCTTTTTCTATTCAATGTCCAATAAGTTGAATGTTCTGCAGGAATGGTACAGAGTCTAGATATCCGAAATCTGAAGTAATTAAACAATATTCGAAGACCTACCCCATTGTCGTGCTCGTTACAAACGTCTCGAGATTACCCTGCTCCTGGATCAGAGCCCCAAGTCTTTGTCCAATACCTGCATTATACGTGGTAAAACTACTATAAGTACAAGGAAATAGCCTTTATTAGTTCATAAAACACTTTCTAATGAAGGTCTATCCAAGATTTAAAGTCATAAGGAGCAAGACGACAGTCTTCCGATGTAAAAGGTATCCCCAGGTATCGAAAGTAATTACATAAATAGGTAAGCAAAAAGACGAGAAGAGAAATATTCTCACAGTTTCCCACATCTCGGTGTTTTTGCGGGTTTATTGAATGAGGTCATTGAGTTATTATCCATGTATATATTCAACACTGTATTATTCAGTATGTTATTTAGTGGTGTAAAATCTTAATAAGACGCTGGCATGACAATTATTCTCGTCCAGACCCAAATCTTTATAATTCATTTCGAGATTTCAAGGAAATATTTATTTAGCCTAAAATAGTTGATGTTTGAAAGACCAAAATGCAAAAATATTAGATTACAAACGCCCCCCCCAAAAAAAAAATCCATATAATATCCAAAAATTTCATATTTTCCCTGACACCAAAATCCAGGAAAAGATGAAGAGAAAAAATGAAATTGCATCGCTAGTGGAACAATTCGGACTGAATTCGAAGTTCCGATGGAGTGGAAATAACCTCAATCGTGGAAAACTGGCGTCGCAATTTGGCAAAGGGAAAAACGCACTGTTCCAGAATTAAACTCAAGTCCTTTTGTGATAAACAAATTCCTTATCAATTTTGCAACTAAACTGATTTCTATCTCGATGTATCTCTCGATCTGTTCATTATTCTTGTTGTAAATGAATCGCCAGAAGGACTTTAATATTGAGTAGGAAAGATGATAGAAAGGCTGACGAGGAAAGAGCTTCATGGACAGGCAAAGGAGAGTGGGGTGGATGAAACATTTTGACGGGAGTGTTAATAGCGAAAGAAGAATATTGCAGCTTCTCTTAATGGAACTAGAACAAGTTTTTGGTCCTATTGTTATACACGCCTCGCAAGGTTGTTAAAGAAATGTTGTGAATAAAATATAGACATAAAGTGATTTATTTTGAGAGTAGTTTATAGTTAATAGTTAAAAGTGGAATGCAAGGGTATGAAGGAATTAGAAGTATAAAGATAGGAAGAAGTAATAAAAATATAAAAATGCAAGAAAAGTCATTTATATATTTTGGGATGGTTTGACCACTTTTACAGAATTGTGCCCACATTCAACATTCCCCATCAGTTTAAGACAGACTTTTCACCGTGTTTATGAAAAATTACATATGAATTTAGCACCAGTTAATATATATGAGATGAAATTCTTACCTTGTTGAATGCTCTGTGGGCATGATGTTGAATTTACAAATTATTTACCTCGGAATGTTATCCTGAAGTATGAGTTTTGTTAATTTTATTTCGAAGCTTATGTTTTTAAAGGGAAAATATTGTAATACAAGTCAAGAAGATAAGAGGGTACTAAGATGGCTGCTGTATATACATTTAGTTTTTTTGGATATGACAAGCATAATTTTTAAATAACGAGAGAGAGTATACTTCGTCTAGGCAACCCCTTCTTCTTCGTTTTAACGTGCTTTTATACCCATTTTTATATGGGGTAAGCACGATGCCTTCTTTGAAGGACTTTGATTTGGCGGTGGGGTAGGCCGTAACCTCGACCGGCTGCCCTGCCTGACATCGCTTAGACCCCGGTACCGAACGTGTACATGTATTACCGAAACCCCCGCTCCCTTCCTCCCAGCAGCACGAGGAGAACTGGGCGGGCAGTCCGACAGTTCGAGACGTGTGAGGTGTCTGTTATGTTTTTAGAAGATGTTGGAGTGGCTTTGTTTATGTGTGTATTAGTCTGTAACATCCATTTGCTTTCAGCAAACCTATCCGTTGATTACATATGAACATGAAAAAAGAAACTCAACATCCCTTTGCCAGTTTAAGAGAGGAGAGACATTGAATTTTTATGGTATATGATAAAAAATGTCTGGATTTTTACTAACATAAAATTGACCTTCCTTCTGAAGGAGATAAGCCAATGTATGAACAGAGCTAACGCATACGAAATATAAAACTTTAATGAAGATAATAATTTCTCGGTCACCTTGCACAAGGCGATCACAGGATATGGGACAGTATTGACATTCATTTGAAATTCTTAATAAATATGGAGGCTGATTTACATTGTGCGTCTTCCAAAGGAGGGCCTCAAGTGATCTCCGTTATCCATTCAGATGGTTTCAAGGGCCCTCGGACCCTCTCTTGTCTTCTTGGTTTGCTGCTAATGCAGGGCTCTTCCTCTGGATTGACTCTATCCTCCTGTTCTATAATCCCTCTTCAGTTTTTTTTATCTCTCTCATATTGCAATATGTCCCTCCAACACTCTTCGGAAACTTTTATTCGTTAAATATGATCGGAATCTTAATTTCCTACTGCAATTTCTTTCAAATGAACTCCATATTCTTTGGGAGCCTGAATTTAAAGTCGTTAGCCCATGTAGGGCTTGTTCTATATGGAGAAGGGTTCATGTTCTGATGCCAATACTTGTAATGTCTCACATGATTATAGGAACTGGGATTATTTTGTAAAAAAAAAAAAATTGAAACTTGTCATTACTAAATATACAGGAATTTGTCAATAGAATAAGTTACAATAGACTTCATAAGAAATAAAGGAAGAGAGAATTATTGTTCTTAAGTATTATGAGTCACAACTCTCTCTCTCTCTCTCTCTCTCTCTCTCTCTCTCTCTCTCTCTCTCTATATATATATATATATATATATATATATATATATATATATATATATATATATATATATATATATATATATATATATATATATATATATATATATATATATATATATATATATGCGCTTTTTTCATGAGCGGCGAAAAGCCCTATAATATCAATTTTTATCATAATTTACGTGAATTTTGATCATAATTTATGATAGTTATTGATATAATTGTTCATTACCTTGGTAAAATCAACGCTGAATCATTCTATATGGTTAATTTCTATAAGTCCAGACGAAACAAACCCATCATAATCCGCGCATGTGTATTAGCTCCTGGCTAAACCAGCCGTGCACGTTGTACGTTGTTTCATTTTTTATTCGTTTAAATACAAATTTCCTCATTAATTCGTGAGTTCCTTATTCGATTTTACCTTCGCAGTTCGTTATAGCGGAATGTAGATCATTACATATGGAAGGTAAATATATATGATGCAAGTGGGAATCAAGTTAATTAACGGTAACGTGGCAGTTGGGCAAAGAATATTTGGCAGTTGGGCAAGTCAATCTTATTTTCTTCTCTCTCTCTCTCTTCTCTCTCTCTCTCTCTCTCTCTCTCTCTCTCTCTCTAATCTATATATATATATATATATATATATATATATATATATATATATATATATATATATATATATATATATATAGAGAGAGAGAGAGAGAGAGAGAGAGAGAGAGAGAGAGAGAGAGAGAGAGAGAGAGAGAGAGAGAGAGATAGATAAAATTTACATCACCACATCAGTCAGCTCTTACAATCCTCGCCATGGAAAAAAGTGGTAACAGACCAAATCCTTCTGTGACAGATCTACCCCCTCATTAAAAAATTACTCACGACGAAACTACCACTTTTTTTTTTAGTGTTCATCTTATGCCACACGTATCTTAAATATCTTGCCAATAAAATACAAATTCATAAGTACCTTGAGGTATTACTATCATCACATACAAGTACTTAATCCACTTAAGTACTTGTACAATTTCTACACAAGACCATTCAGACTTCGGGCAACACTTTCCCTGAGAAAGGTCAAAGGAAACTGAACGCGTTCGTTAACACGCACAGGAAACCGAAATCAGTAGCAGCCCTTTTTATGGTGTCTAAAATTACCATTGTGATAATAACTTAGTATTTCTATACCCAACGGACACTGTATCTTGATAACTTATGGATATTCTGAAGCTGTTTGTCAAGCTGGTAACCTACCATCTAAGTGTTATGCGAGAACGATCGAATAAAAGTCTTGAAAACGAAGTGATAATTAGGCGACTGAAGAGTCCATGGTTAACTGAAGTTGTGCGCATACCCAAACCACACTTCATCCCCGCAGACCTACTGACATGCCTTTCATCAGTTGTGGTCGTTTTCCGTTATTGCTTAAATCATTGTTAAAGTCTGATCTGTCTGAAATGAGAGAGGGGGACAGGGGTGGGGGGTGATAGGAGGAAGGCTAAGTACAGGTTTTCGCTGACGGTAAGGCAGTGCCTGTGTGATTTTCGCATTTAAATATGAATTGATCTGGTCACTGACGTGGCATTCTTTTGTTCACGGAGGGTGTATATATAATTTGTCAAAGGGTCCCCTATATAGTCTCTTCAGTGATTCATCTGTTATTCATTTCCATGAGTGAATTTCTTCACACACTAACCTATCGGTATAGGCTACGTGAATTTCTGTTCGTTGCGGAAGTCTGTATGATAATAACTTTTTCCATGAGCTGAGAGTCGTCTTGAATGAATTTAAGACAGAATTATTAATCACTGGAAAGAAAGGCGTTTTCAATGACAATGCACATTTTTACATGGCAAAACAATTCAAAGGAGATGAATATATATATATATATATATATATATATATATATATATATATATATATATATATATATATATATATATATGTGTGTGTGTGTGTACATTTGTATGTGTACTAACATATATGCATCCATAACATACATACCTATTCTACAGTAATTTCATACTTATACAATTCTTGCGACAAATAGATCTATAAATTTTCAACTCACTTAGAGGTTGCCCGATTTCTTATTAACAGTTCATTGCTCACTTTTTGGGGTGTTTTGGTATAGTTTGAGGGAGGATGATATAGTGATACATAATCAAACAGACAGTGGAATGAAATCCTTGCAGAAATTTTTCGATGATGATCAAATGATAATATTTTACAACATTTTCATAGGAAATTCTGGAATTGTCTAAACATTCCTTATACAAAACCATGCGTTTATAATTATTGTCCTCAATAGCGTCTCATGGGAACAAGGTTAAAATAATTTGAGTTTATCCAGCAAAATTACTGACTGACTTACGATGGGGGTTACTTGACAAAGAGATTGCTATTCTATAAAAAAAATTAAGCTCGATGCAATGAATATCCACAATTATCATGTTTTCCTGTTTCTATTTCTATTCTCGATTGAAATATAAAAAAAAAATAATATCTGTATGCAGTTATTATCGTGGTCCTGTATCCAATTGGTTTGATTCTGACGAGAGCTGACTGTTTGTAAGACTGATTTTATTACTGTGAAGGCACTGTTGTACCATAAAAACACCCCTGCTTCAACGGCATTTCTATATGCCGAAGGGGTATAGGTGCATCTTACTTTTATATATTTGAACAATAAAATGTGTTTTTGCCTTTTTAGTTAATTTGATGCTTGCTTTTAAATAGTGTTACAGTTTCAAGTTAAACGTTATTTAGAGAAGGAAAGGTTTTGTATTACGTAAATTTGAAACGATGAATTGTTTCTTTTTTAATGATGAAAATTATGCATTGAAGTTATAAGTCTATCCCACAATGTAATGAAACGTAGTTCCTTTCATCCACAAAAGAAAAACATTGTCTTATTCTTCTTTTGCCAGCCCTATGAGAGCTGAAAGTCAGCTCAGTGGTCTGGTTAAACTACTTTAATAATAATAAATACATGCACTTAGAACTACCTAAGAGGCTCCTCCGATGAACAGATACTCTGAGTTGGAAACGTCATCGGTAAATAATTAATTAAAAATATCTAAAAATAGAAAGGCACTGGAAGCTGAATTCAAACGCAGATTTCAAGGGGTTATATTACACGTATAATTGCATAGCTGACCAGAGTTGTGTGAACAAAATAATTATAATTTTGTAGAGAAGTGAAAAGGTAGAGAAGAATGTAGGCATTATTGGACAGGCTATTATTTATTATATCAGAGCATTTGTGATGGGGGGGGAACGCTTTTGGTTCAGGCAACAAGACCGAGAACAAAGAACTCTTCATGAAAAAAAAATATGATGCCAAATCACCGAGAGAACAGGGGGAAACGGCTGCTCGAGAGAGAATGATATGGGTGATGGCTTCTGTGTAAATTAAATAGCATACGATTGTTTTATTTCCACGATTTTCTATTGGTTTGAATGATAAGCAGGAGAAAATTTAAGTAAAATGAAAATAGATGATACTTGTAAAGATAAATATGTAGCACAAACAGGTAATAAAAGAAATTGCTGTACTAATTTCTACTATTCACATCGGGGTATGTTTCATATGACCTTATCCGCAACACTCTGGTGTATTTTTAAAAGCAGTTCCTTACTGATTATCCTTCCTCAGTCACACATTTGTTTGAGACATCCAGGGTCCAATGAAACAACGAAAAAGATGTACCACAAGGTTCAACGATCGGGATATGTAAAAATATTTTCAAATATACATTTTTAGGGCTGTCTGAAGGTTGAACCAATAGCAAAAATATTTACAAAAAAATGAACGTTTTTGAACTAGAAAAACACATGTTATTCTGTTTCCTGCATAAAATCAATCAGAAAATAACGGAGCAGAATATTTGTAGCCAAACGACTATTCATTCATTTATCTAGTTTGTTTTCGTTGTCTATCGTTAGATATTTCACCATCGTGTTTGCAGTATTGACTTACCCACTCGTATTTCTGTAAAAGAAAATAGTGTAATGGTCCATGATGCAAATGGAAGGTTGGCGGTCTACTTAGGTTATAGTTTGAGTTTTTAAGTAAATGATAAAAGTTGTAGGTGGTGTAGAAAACAATAGGTATTAATTTTTTCTGGTTTCTTTCCTACCATTTACGAAAGAGAAAATGGGAAAAAAATAGGAAAACAAGAGAACTACTTTCGAAATTTTGCCATTAGGAGTAAGCAACTGTCACTTTACATGAATATTCAAGAGCGGACCATAATAATGAGACAGAAGGCCTTTGAAAATGACCCAGTATTTTAGCTTGTGAATTCGTAATTAATGCATCTGTTTTTAAGCATTCTGCTTCAAATAGAATTTTATTCTATTGTAACTGCCAGCAAGTACCCTGTGTGTGTTTTTTATTTTATTTTATTTTTTGGTTGTTCATATATTCCCTTTATGTTCAGGTAACGTAATCTGAATTCCACACACGCCTCCATGCATACAACCTTTGTATATATATATATATATATATATATATATATATATATATATATATATATATATATATACACATACATATATATGCATATATATGTGTATATGTATGTGTATATATATACACACACACACATATATATATATATATATATATATATATATATATATATATATATATATATATATATATATATATATATAAAGTTAAACAAAACTTATGAATCCTACCTGGCTTTATGTCACATGGACATTAGCTGGAGGACTGGTTCTTTGTAGCAACAGGAATGTCCTTATGTATACTATAATGCCAACACAGCACAGGGACTCTGAACCTCGGCTAAGATAATTTTTTTTTTTTTTTTTTTTTGCGGGAAACAACAGGTGTAATATCGTTTTGTCGTTGTTCTGACAAGACTGACTACACGCATTAATCAAGTTTATATATTCTTGGGGTGGTATATTCTTAGCAAATAAGTTAAGCATACCTTAGTTTAACCAGACCACTAAGCTGATTAACAGCTCTCTTAGGGCTGGCCCGTAGGATTAAATTTATTTTACGTGGCTAAGAACCAATTGGTTACTTAGCAACGGGACCTACAGCTTATTGTGGAATCCGAACCACATTATAACGAGAAATTAA
>NC_089747.1:56115266-56142766 GCF_040412425.1 Macrobrachium rosenbergii
CACGCATCTTTTTTGTGCCCCGAAGATGCGTGAATAAACACGGTAAAGCGCTTGGTACTGAACTTCTGACTGTCATTGTTCTGTGGTATTAGCTTATGCACTGAAGTCACGTGCATCTACTGTGAATTTTTAAGCATATATATATATATATATATATATATATATATATATATATATATATATACTGTATATATATTATATACTATATACACATATATATATATACATATATATATATATATATATATATATATATATATATATATATATATATATATATATATATTTATATATATATATATATATATATATATATATATATATATATATATATATATATATATATATATATATATATATATATATATATATATATATATATATATATATATATATATATATATATATATATATATATATATATATATATATATATATATATATATATATATATATATATATATATATATATATATATATATATATATATATATATATATATATATATATATATATATATATATATATATATATATATATATATATATATATATATATATATATATATATATATATATATATATATATATATATATATATATATATATATATATATATATATATTGTTACAGTTTTAAAGCTGGGGTCTTGCTAGATAAATGGGGTCTACTATGATGATACACAACTTACCTTAATCAACACAAAAATCTGGACTCTGGCCTTGGGGACAGCTAAAATTATCAACAACAAAATATGCCTGAAGGGCTACTTCAAGAGAGGAGTGATTAGATAAACGCAGGGGTCTAACTTAATTCATTGTGTTTACAAAAGAAAACACATCAGAAGAGTGGTAGCATAATTCTGGGGTAATGAGGTGAGAACAAATGATGGGGAATTTCCTGGACGGTTTATATTGGGCTTCCCACTTCAAAATTTGCTGATAACAAAGTAGCGAGAGCAGCTTCGCACACAAGTCGATATGCAGATCCACAGTTGAAAACGCCTAGTCTGCAACAGAAACGCTTACAGTTACTAAACCAAAACTAGCACTGTAATGAAGGAATCGAGGAATTGCATAGACGATGCCTAGACTGAACTCAATTCCAGTGACTCGAACATCATACGATTACATTACACTTCTTGTAAATGTTTTGCAAATTAAACAGTATAAAATATAAAGCAATGCAGGTCTCCCTGTAATTATATTGCACTGTGAAAAGAAAGGAGGAGAATAGGGATGTGGCTGATGAAAAAACCTGAAATCCTGGTACTTTACCTTTCTTTAGGAGCTGAAGTTCTCTTCTCCTGAGGGCCAGCGAGAGGGAGGGCAAGTGAGTTAATTCACAACAAAAGTTACTTTGGATACTGCCAGCCATGTGTTGAAAATAGGCAGTTTGGTAGAGCAAGGGATGGAGCTCTGGTGCCCATGCTGCCGTTGACAATCCTGAGGCCAATCTCCTCTCTCCAAGGCCCTTTATAACTTCAGAAATTACGGCTTTCTCTTCCTAGATGGCGTTGTGATCACTCTGCCCACGTGGAACTGCAGGCAGCATGGTTCCAATTTCAAAATGGCAGAATGCACGTGTTCAGCCCGCCAGCTGACCTGCCTAGGGCAACGATTACCTCTGGTCAGGTCAGCACCTGGAATAAAGGGATTTCCAACAGCGCTTTGGACAAGAAAGGGGTTCTCTCCCCCAAAAGGCAGTGGTGAGAGAGGTTTTAGAGGCAAATTTGCCTAAAGTGAATCATACTAAATTGACTTTATTGAATTACTTAGTCCTTTTACTTTAAATTATTGCTTGAAAAATGGCATAGGAGGGTATATTCTTTAATACCTCTCCCACCTTAATGACATTTACACCCTTATTCGGGTTGAAATGGCTAAAGGTGCGTTATTGCAACAGGCAATAATTTCTCTCTTCACAATCTTTGCGGTACATTAGGCTAAAATATAATATTTCTGCTAAATATCAGAGTCAGTTATAAACAAATTACTTATGACTTTTACTTTACATTGCAGAATAAATTAATGCTGCTGGCAACAGTAATAATTTTACTTGCTAAGGAATGATCTTAAGAAGCATTTAATGAATATAAAATAGCTAGATTATTACTCAATTGGAAATAAACCAACCATCACAAGGTTAATATTGTTATGCTCAGAATACTCCCTGCACTTATTAGAAAAACTTTTAGTCACAAGTTCATGTGGTTAATATACATTGAGGCAATACAACAAAAGTAGTCGTGGGTTTTGTTAGGTGTTGCCACGATACTTAAGAGTGACGGCTCAGTGCCATTTGGGGTACTATAAACACTTGTGCCAGGGGCACATATAAGTACATGAGATGTATCAGCACGTAGTACTGGCTATGGAAGCCAGAGGTTATAAATAACTAGGAAAGAACAATAGTAAAAGAGATTATCTCACTGTGGGAGTCACTGATAAGGCACACCAACAACACAGCACATACGTGAGGTATAAGATTGTGTGTAATTTACACAGTTTGCGAATCTGGGACTCGAGATTCATCACAAAATAATAACAAAGAATAGATGACAAATACAGAGTAATTATTAATTGTTGTAAACAGGTGATGATTAAGTATGCCAAAATTATATTCTTTAGCCTATGGAAATGGCTAGGTTCATTCTTTGGCCCAAAAGGCCTCAAAGGGGAGTTGTAGGACTTCCCAAATTGGTATATCTGTCAACTGCACTCTGCATTAGCAGAGTGAAAAACAAGGTAAAATATAAGCCTTTGTGAGGCATAAAATATGATTAATAGAACAGAATAATGAAAGGAAAAAAATGTTAAAGAAAAGAATGAATTACAGAGTTATAAGGAAACTAAATAGGTGAGGAAACCTGACACCTTCTTCTGGATAGAGGTGCCAAGGTTCTCGTAGGATAGAGCAGTGGCATGCCAAAGCAGCTCAGCGACTCTCTTTTGGTGATCTGGAGCCATCTACACCCATGATTTTCTTCCATGGACCTGTTTTAGGTTGATGGTTTTCCTTGGTAGGGAAACCAGTCAAACCAAGTCTGAGAAGGACAACTTAGTGCTATCTGGTTTGGTTTCCTTGATGGCCGGAGCAGGGGAATTCTTTACAGGCTCTGCCCCAAGTTTTTGCAGTTGCTTGAGTTCATCAGCCACTTGAGGTGTGGCAGAATCCTTACTCACACATGTCTGCGGAGGACTGGGAAAGGGAGAAAGATGTTCTGGAGGACGTGGGAGGTTCGCAGGATACAATGACCAGCTCAGGCATGGGTTGCAAGGCCACACCTTTACTAGAGCTTCCGCTGTGGTCAGAAGAATCCATCTCTCTTACTGGCACTGGTAGCGGAGCCAAGCCGGGCGAAGAGAGGGGATCCGAAGTGGGATCTCTCGAATGGAGATCTGGGGCGTGCTCTAGCACTGGCACTAAGGCAGGGTCAGGCACTGGTATAGGTTTTGGAGATTGCTCGCAGATGGAGCTTGGCACTGCTCAGTGCGCTCAAGTGGCACTGGCAGAGATTGAGAGTTAATTTTGGGATCTCCAGGAAGGAGATCGATTGGGTTCCTTGGCGCTGGCACTGGGGCCAGGCCTGGCACAGGACTTGGCTTTGAAATCCACATGGAAGGAGGTGGCCACTGCGCTGAGTACTCAGGTGGCACTTGCAATGGAATGGATGGAGGCTCTTGAGAATTACTCATGCCTAATAAATAACTTGAGGGGCTTGGAAACCCAGATTGTTGCATTTTTGACAGAGACTGGAAATCTTGTCCCAAGAGGAGGTCATAACCTCCAGGAATGTAGCTTGCTATGGCAAGGTTGCAGATTTTGGATGTATGAGGTCTCATGACTCTCAACTGAACAGTAGGAAGTATCATTTTAAATTGATTGACACCCTCAGTTGTGACGAGTTTATGTCTGTTAATGTTAGCTCCGTAGGGAACCTTGTCTTTCCTCATGAGGGAAATTTGTGACCCAGAATCATCATATGCCTTGACCTGGCATGTGGGGTAGTTACCTCGAGGAGGTGCCACATATATGGGACCTTCGGCTATAGGGCCCAAAGACTTAGAGTTTGTAACTGCCAAAGCAGTGGCAGGTGCATTTGATTTATTAGGGCATTTTGCCCGGCAGAGGGCCCATAAACTTTGCAAGCAGGGCAATAACTCCTGCTACAATCTTTGCTTGGCATTGCCCCATTTGAGGGAGCAGGCCCTTTACTTTTCGTCCAGAGCCAGATGAGGCTCGTTGGGGCATTGTCCCATTTGAGGACTTAGAGGGATTTTCTGGCTGACCCTCAGCCTTGAAACAGGACTGTTCAGTGGGCTGCCCTATTCTCTTGAAATATCCACATACTGGTTTCTTTGGGGCTTGCCCATGTTTGAGAGGGTGCTGAGTGCTGGATGAGGCAGGCGAAGAGGGATATAATTTTCTTCCATGGGAACTATGATGAGGATGATTGGTGTCCCAGGTGTCAGCCCAGTGACAGCACTTGACCACTGTCTTGGGAGCCTTGTCGTATAGATGGGTGGCAAAAGCTGGCGGGGCATAAAATAAGAAGTCCTCGAGCTGGGAGAGTTCAAGAATGTCCTCCACACTAGTGTCTTTGAGAGGATCTAGCCATCATTTTAAGGCCTGGGTCTTTTTGAAGATCCACCCAGACCAGGTTTGGCCTGATTCTTTGGGCATATTTCTCGACCTTTTCCTCCAATGGTCAGGAGTTATTTCAAAAGCTTTTATGATGGCTTGGCGGACAAGGCCAAGATTTCCTTGATCCTCAGGAGGGAGAGCATTGAAGGCAATGGCACCTTTCCCTTCAAGGTGCCGTCCCAGGATCAGAGACACTTCGTCAGTAGAGGGACCTTTTCAATATGGTCGAGCCAGGCTTCAGGCTTGGCTTTGTTCCATTTTCCTATGAGGGAACCTACACTGCTGAGGGTTGAATGTGGAGAGGGCTTTGGGGTGTTGCACATGCCCTGAGTCGCCATTGTAAGTTGACGAGCTCTTTCTTTCTCCCTCTCCTGTCTTTCTTTCTCCTTCTCCTGTCTTTTTGCCTCTTCTCATTTCTCCTGGGCTATTCTTTCTTTCTCTTTCTCCTGTCTTTCTTTCTCCTTCTCTTGTCTTTCTGCCTCTCTTTCCGCCTTGGCATCGTCTACTCTCTCTTGGACCCAATCCCTCAGTGCTTGTCCTGACAGTCCCATGTCCTCTCCAGCAGACATGTAGAACCTGAAGTCCTCCTTTTGCTGGGCTTTGGATGTCATAGACATCTTGAGATAACACTTATATGGGCGTGACCCTTTAGATAATCAATATGTCTGAAAAGACTCAAGTTTGTTCGTGACGAACTGGTTTCAGTATGTCTGAATGAGACTTAGTTTGTTCATGATGAACGAATTTTTTAATATGTCTGAATAAGAATTAGTTTGTTCATAATGAATGAATTTTAATATGCCTGCGTAAGACTAGTTTGTTCGCGATGAACGAATTTTAATATGTCGGCATAAGACTTAGTTTGTTTGTGATGAACGAATTTTAATGTCTGAGTAAGACTTAGTTTGTTCGTGGTGAACGAATTTTAGTATGTCGGCATAAGACTTAGTTTGTTTGTGATGAACGAATTTTAATGTCTGAATAAGACTTAGTTTGTTCGTGGTGAACGAATTTTAATATGTCTAAATAAGACTTAGTTTGTTCGTTCATCAGTTTGTTCGTGATGAACAAATTTTTAATTTGTCTTGAAAGACATAACTTGGATTTTATGTCATTCAAGGACTTGGCCGGCGATAGCATGAAATTAAGGCATTCCGGGGAACGAGAGTTTGTGCGTGTTGAGCTCGGTTAATTGGGTTCCTAAGAACTTAGGGTTTGTGCTAAATGAGCGATTTGGGGTCTCGTAAGACTCAAAGTTGTTCTAATGAACTAATTCAGTATGTCTAAGAAGACTTAAGATTGTTCTAATAAATTGGAATACTCAGTCCCGTAAGGACTTGGATGTGTGTGAAATACACGATTATAAAGTCTCGAAATGGACTTGGGTTTTTTTTTTCTTTAGCACAAGGTTTAATGCAAGCATTAAATAATGATTTGCAGAGAATTGTCAGGACTGGCGGAATTAAAATAACAGGCTTACGTAGAACTGGATACCGCTTAATATGCTTTTGAATTTTTACTTGCTCACATAAATAGTTACAGTGCCTGGAGGAATGTTTATGCTGGCGGTGGCAGCAAATATTATACAATCGCTCTAGGCAAATGGGAAGCGGTAGCTTCGAGAAATTCGCAGTTAAATACGTGAGTGAATTATTATGCTGGCGTTTCAGCAAATATTATAAAATTGTATTGCTGTAGGCAAATAGGAACAGTTACTTCTAAATATACGCAATTAAATGCGAGAGGAACAATGTGGTTGGCTTCTCGACTAAGAGCGAGAAAAAAAATGTGCATAAAATGCGGCAAGAAAAGAATGTGCTTATTTCAACAGCACGATATTAAAACTTGGTAAAATATGATGAGTACACAAAAAAATTCTTAGTTTACCGTGCACGGGCAAATTTTCTGCCAACGATATCTCATGCGCTTAAGGGAAAAAGGAAATATTTTCTTTATTCTAGAGACCTGATTTTGTTTATTTTAACGATCCCATGAGACAGAGGGCAGTTCAGCAAGTGGACGTGAAGAGAAACAACCAACAAATACAGCGAACAAATACAATGCAGTCTCAGCTTAGCTGACACCTGGCCGAGCGAAGCTTTTCACAAATTTTAATGAGACAACCAATAAATTTCGGAAGATTTTCCTCTCTTCTGGGGGAATGAATGAATAGATGTTTCCTTTTTTCCTCACGGTTTGTTTACTGAAAAAAATCGAATGGAATGGAATTTACCATGTGCATTTCTTTTATAGAAGGAATTTAAACAAATGCGAGTACTAACCACGATTTTTGGCTCGCATGGCATGAAAAAATTTTTACGGAGTTATGAGATTTATTGAATAAGGAAGAATAATATCTTTGCCAGCGAATTCCCAACCTCTACGAGAGAGAGAGAGAGAGAGAGTAAAAATATCCTATCTCCAGCGATACGAAAATTGCTGGACTGGGTCACCCCACGTGGCTGTAATGTGTGCCTAACTAGTATTTCGGGACTTTCAAATTGTCTTTATCACATGGACGAAGGAATAAGGGCACTATTCCTTTTATTAACTCTTCACTGAGTGTCACTTCCTACCTTCCTAGTTTTAAAACATGCAGCTGACATGCGATAGCACAAAAATCTTGTGGAAGGTTAATAACTCTCTTTTCTTTATAACTGGGATATTATGCACTTGTTCTAACAATTCCTCTCTATTTCAACCACGATTTTGTTTGTACCTAACAAAAAATAAACATAATAACACGATACTTTCTGTTGAAATGGATTGCTTGTTTGCTTATACGGGAATTTATGCTAATGTCTCATATTTAGCTCATAGCTGATAACTGCACGTTGCCAAAGGGGTAAGGACTCAATCTGTGACGTTTCAGATTGCGAGATCTCGGCAATAAGGTCTCGAGTGTTGTCATTTTAAAGCTGAGGTCTTGCTAGATAAATGTGGTATGCTAGGATGATACACAACTTACCTTAATTACCACAAAAATCTAGACTCTGGCCTTGGGGACAGCTAAAATGACAAACAACAAAATATGCCTGAAGAGCTATTTCAAGAGGGAAGTGATTAGATAAACTCTGGGGTTTAACTTAATTCATTATATATACAAAAGAAAACACATCAGAAGAGTGGTAGCATAATTCTGGGGCAATGAGGCAAGAGCAAATGATGGAGAATTTTCAGGAGGGAGTATATTGGGTTTTCCGCTTCAAAAATTGCTGATAACAAAGTGGCGAGGGCTGCTTTGCACTCAAGTCGATATACAGATCCACAGTTGAAAACACCTAGTCTGCAATCGAAACACTTACAGTTACTCAACTGAAAACAGGCACTGTAATAAAGGAATCAAGGAATTGCATAGACGATGCCTAGACTGAACTCGATTCCAGTGACTCGAACAACATGCAATTACGTTACACTTTTCGTAAATGTTTTGCAAATTAAACACTATGAAATATAGAGCAATACAGGTTTCACTGTAATTATATCGCACTATGAAAAGAAAGGAACATAGTTGGAGGAGAATAGGGAACGTGGCTGACGAAAAACTTAAATCCTGGTACTTTACCTTTCTTTAGAGCTGAAGTTCTCTTCTCATGTGGCCAGCGAGAGGGAGGGCAAGTGAGTTAATTCACAACAAAAGTTACTTTGGATACTGCCAGCCACGTGTTGAAAATAGGCAGTTTGATAGAGCAAGGGACAGAGCTCTGGTGCCCGTGCTGCCTCCGACAATTCAGAGGCCAAGCTCTTCTCTCCAAGGCCCTTTATAGCTTCGGAAGTTACAGCTTTCTCTTCCTAGATGGCGTTGTGATCACTCTGCCCACATGGAACTGCAGGTCAGCATGGTTCCGATTTCAAAATGGCAGAACGCACATGTTCAGCCCACCAGCTGACCTGCCTAGGGCAATGATTACCTCTGGTCAGGTCAGCGCCTGGAATTAAGGGATTTCCGACAGCGCTTTGGACAAGAAAGGGGTTAAAGGGGTTCTCCCCCCAAATGCAGTGGTGAGAGAGGTTTTAAAGGCGAATTTGCCTACAGTGAATCATACTAAATTGACCTTATTGAATTACTTAGTCCTTTTACTTAAAATTATTGTGTGAAAAATGGCGTAGGAGGGAATATTCTTAATAATATATATATATATATATATATATATATATATATATATATATATATATATATATATATATATATATATATATATATATATATATATATAGACTTATATTATATATATATATATATATATATGTATGTATATATATATAGACTTGATTGCATGTATGTAGTACTAAGAGAGAGAGAGAGAGAGAGAGAGAGAGAGAGAGAGACGCCTTTACATAATTGCATGAACAACTATTTACAAATAATTAACCAGATATTCTGTCCAGAACAGACAACTCGATAATTCTTATTCCTATTTGTTCTTATCGTGCGACAAGAAAACACTAAATATAATTTGACTGAATGTTTGTTCGACATTTTCTTGACCAATCTCCAATGCATACCAGTGCCCAGTACTTAAAAGAAACTAAAGTTGAAAGTGTGCATCTTTTACCACCTTAAAACTCACTAGGAAAGAAAATACATGAGCAGGCGACCGATCGCTGGGGAGTGGGTGTGGGTGTGACCAAACATGGGAGTGCTAGATGGAAGGGTCTCCTTGAGATGGAATCTCTAGTCTGTTGAATATTCTGTCAGCTTTACCCAAGTGATTTGGAGCGAAGATTTATGCAGTGGGCTGAACGCTCTTCGGAATATCATTACGAGCAAAAGTGTATCGAAGACCTTCAAGTATTTGAAGAACTGGAAATGATCAGTCAGGGAGTCTAAATATCTTTTCTTTTATGTTAGATGAGTAGTTTAACTTCAGTGCTGTTTGCCATAAAAGCTGCTCAGGAGCGATGGTTCTTTGAAGGTGAAGTATTTAAGGCACTAGTATAAAGGGAGATTTGCGTAAAACTGTAATTGCAAACACATAATATATATATATATATATATATATATATATATATATATATATATATATATATATATATATATATATATATATATATATATATATATATATATATATATATATATATATATATATATATATATATATATATATATATATATATATATGTATATGTATTGCACATATATTATCACATCACCATGATTCATATACAAGCATTAAGCTACAAACGTCCTTTAATATCGAATTTGCTGTACTTCGGAAATAATATATTTTCATATGTTATCCGAAGGGGAATTTCTTAGTTGAAAATAAGTTCGTCGTCTCGTGGGCTCAAACCATGGAAGACAAGAACTCAGGACTACAGTGGCGCACAAGAACTCAGGAGAACAGTGACGCGCATTAAACCTCACCGTAGTCCTGAGTTCTTGTCTTGCGTGGTTTGGGCCCACAAGATGACGAACATACTATCAACTAAAAAATTCCCTTTCAGGTAATATACATGGAAATACATTATCTCCGAGGTAGAGCGAATTAGATATTTAAGGACATTTGTAGCTTAATGCTTATATATACATGCATATATACACACATATATATATATATACACACACACACACATACACATATATATATATATATATATATATATATATATATATATATATATATATATATATATATATATATATATATATATATATATATATATATATTCTATATATATATATATATATATATTCAGTTGATTAGGTCTCTTTGGAGGGATGAAAGGGGAGGTTTATATTGAATTACTGCCAGATGGGCCAACAGAGAACACCAAGCTGTAAACAAAATAATGGTGAAAGTGAAGAACTTACCTTATTATACCAATTTGATAAAAGAATGGAAGGTTGCCATAAGGAATGAGTCAATTGTTATGTTACAATGAATTTATTTACACATGAAGCAATCAAATTAGGCTGGAACTGAGGATCCAGCAGGCAATCAAACTTAATGAAAATGAAAATTACGGTGACATAAATGGCACGTTTCAAATTGGAAGGCGTGATAAGGTTTATAATAACTGCCGTAATTGGCTTTGTGTGCAAGTGAGGAAAGCTATCCTGACTTCCTTGGTTTCAGAGATGGCAGTATTCTTTAAGGATTGGATTCACAAGGCAGAGGTTCGATTGGGCAGAGCGTGGTTGAACTCCTGGGGCCTGTAGATGTTTTGCGCTGAACATTTGAGGCTTGGCCGATCAACGTGGTCAGTTTTCACCAGCAGAAGGAAGGAAAATTTGCACGTGTCTCGAGTGCTGGTTCTGCGCAGAGTGCGGCGTCTCAGGAAAACAAGTGCACTCCTCCCAGATTGTTTTGCTTCGAACTGTAGGCCTAGGTCGATCTGCAAAAGTCATACAGCCAGCAAAAGAGTGGAGAAAATTGGGTCCTATGATTAAGTACTTAGATGTTAAGGTCCTATCTACCTCACAGCCTGGATTTGCCTCCCATCCCCTAACGGACTCGCCGCTCCTACATATCACGTGATGGGGGCAAAGGGGGGTGGCTATTGTATTACCCCAGGTCAGCTGAGGTGGGGCTTTCCCCTACATGAGTTCAAAACAGGCACTAACTGTCCTTCCTAGTTCAAAATGCACTTGGTCTACCTTGCCCGCCATGTTTTTTTTGGCCCAACAGCCAAATGAAGGGTGAAATTATTCTTGAATAAATTAATTCCTAGCTACCAAACGAGGGAGGAATGTAAATCTTTAACAGTATATATATATATATATATATATATATATATATATATATATATATATATATATATATATATATATATATATATATATGTATATATATCTACTAAAAAACACTAATATTGAAATGAAAAACTACAGCAAAAATAAGCTATATTCAGACCCAGGATGTTAAAGACTCAATACAATGCTGGGAGCGAGTCCAAGAAAACATTCTCTCAAAATGAAATGGATTATTTTTAGCATAAATAAATGTTGAAACGACTTAGCGGGAATTATGTAAGAACATTATTTCACTGGGTAAGCTATTCTTCCCCCTTCATCAAAGTCAGTCAACAAGGTTCCATCGACAAGCTTGGAGTGGTCTGAGACACTCATTTATATACTGAACGCGTTACGAGATTGGAATGCATATAAGGGACGTCGTCTGCACAGAAGATGAAATACATATTGGTTTTCATGTTGCTAGTGGGGGTCCGCTCTTGATTGGAACTGCTTGACAGAATCACAGCTCCTGAGAATTCTGCAGTTTCGTCGTCTTCTAATGGTGGTTCTTCTTAATTTCTCAGAGACACATCCAACTAAATTTATTCAACAAATACCTATCCCTTAACATGTCTTTTTTTCACACCTTGAAATTACAGAAGGTAATCGAACCAAAATAATTATTGTTAAGTATGATGAAACATCGAATTTTCGAAGTTTTTTGGATTACAGTGTTTTCTCTTTTCTTTTATACTATGTCCTATTTGTATTCTGTTTTCACAAATACTTAATGATTCAGAGATCAGGAAAATGAATATTAATGTACCACTCAAATGTAATCAGCATTAATATTTAATAAAAATAGTCGAGTTTTCTCCAATTAACTATTTGATTGTTATATTCACAATAGTGAGTTGACTTAAAATGTTAAAATATATTATGGGTGATTATGCCAATTTTACAATACCATGAAATCTTAATTCCCTTCCCATAGAGCAAAAAGATAAAAAAATAAAAATCCTTGAACACTTGACAGAGGTCTCTGTTGTCACCATTAGCAATGCAGTTGCATAACTGTCAATTAACCGTGTTATTGCCCTTAGAACAATATTATGCATCGGTATAAATCAGTCCAAAACAGCTTCCTTTATAAGGATGCAAATCTTTAAATATAATGTCTTGAAGGTAAACCATTGGATATTGACTGAGAATCGGTTAACCAGACGATACTTCAGACCTTAATGGACAACGTTTCACCAATGTCAAACGGTCAGTAAAGTGAAATTGTTATTGCCAAAGTGCGGATATACAATTTCTGTCATCGTCCACCATATGAAAACGACGGCTTTCATGTTCCAAGAATTTGGATTATATTTGCACTTGGAGAGATGCAGAGAAATTGAAAGATACACTAGACGTCTTTATGAGCTGGCTTACTAATGATAGGAAATAACAAATCGTAAAGTAGAAAGGTTTACAAATATTTGATGGATGTTATTTACCGATTTACAGCATCAAAGATCGGAAAAACCTTATCAAGATTTTTGATCTCTAGAAGGAATTAGTGACAAAAAGTCTTGCACTGATTTTCAGATTTGGGGTTCAGTGAAAAAAACATTTCTGTAAATGTTTATGAAATCTGAGTAGCGTTTAATGCAGTTTTGAATTTTACAGAATTTGAATCTAAATTAATATGTTTGAATGAACCGTGCTCAGGTATTTTTACTCTTTAAATAGGTCGTTAAATCCCTTCACTGAAAAAAAGAATCCTTAAAAAATCGTGGAAGTCTGAACGCGTGATTTCCGCCAGGTTGTCGTGTCGCCGTATTACTGAATAAATGGCCTCGCGTGTGAAGAACCAGATTATGTTCCTTAGGGCCAGATCTCCCAGGAGATCACGGCGGATCACGTCACCTTAAAGAAAACGAAAAGGAGAAACAGGTAACACATGTATGGTAAAGGATTATACTCACGTGCCGGAATCATGCACGCACACTTGGGCTAACTTTTGATCCAGAATCCACAGATGTTTATCTTGTGAATCTCTTTTTATCAATAACAATAAGGAAAAGCGAGAGAGAGAGAGAGAGAGAGAGAGAGAGAGAGAGAGAGAAAACGGGTGTCAGAATTTCAGTTCGTTAGAGAGACACGACGTCACCTCATGTAATGCCGCCACTTGATATAAAGACTTATTGATGTGTTTGCTTAGAAGTTGGTGTTAATGCTGTGTGCCATATCATTCACACAAAAACTAGACCTTTGATTATTCCCTCGATAATTCCTTCTGCAAAGGAGATAGTTTCATGTTTTTTCGTTTCATGTTTGAGGAGGAGGGGGAGAGGTTGAAATCTTAATGATAAGACCTATTTAATTTTTTTGTACTAGTTTTGTACAAATAGTACTCCGTAATTCTGATATTTTATTTCGAAGTGATGCAGAGGGCCTGATTGCCATTGCTGCTATCGCTTAGGTAAATTTGACCTAAGTTAGACACATTTCTTATCTGTAGTAGTAAATAGATCTGTGAAACCGTAATAATAAAAGTTTACAAGTATCTGGCGTTAGCTAATCGTTTTATAGACTTCTGAAAATGTTTTAATTATATAATTAAAGTATTCATACACAATTAAAAATAAATTTTCATGAAACCACAGTAATCCCGAAGCCCGTTATTGTCGAAGTTATGTCTGTCGGGTACCAGTCTATACTGAATCAAAATTAGGCTTTTAACATAGAACACATTTGCAGAGCTATTTTTCAGTCCTCCCAACCCCCCACATAGTGGCCCCCCCAGTAAGCAACATATGTACAAAAGTGAAATGAGAGGAACTGAAAATTGATAAAGGTATAACAAAATCAAAATAACACTGAAGAGAATATACACCTAATTACATAAGCACAATAATATTAGGAAATATACAACAGTTTACGAAAACAGATCGGTATGTGGAATTCTTAGCCCCAACTACCTGTTCGAAATCGCACAAGTCGTTGGTTAGGTAAGAAAAGCCCTGTCCACACTAGCAGGCACTGCCCGAAGGGGCAAACACTGTTCCCATAAACCGTTCCACTATACTGACCGACCGAGTATGGAGCCAGAACGATGCGATTGTCTGGTAACACTGCTTCAGAAGCGAGAGAAAATATAAACAGCTGGAAGTGGCCGTCGGGCATGCCCGCTAGTGTGAACAGGCTATTACAGAGAATGGAACACGTCAAGAGTAAAAGTTGTCCTCTTGCTAGTTCCACGAGATAATTAGTCTCACAAGAATGCTAATGTGTCCCATACCATAAGCAACACATTATTGACTTTTACGCAAGAATGAAATGATATTTAAGAACAAAGTAGCTAGTGTATGATAACACTGAATGAGGAATTTAACTGTACAATAACGAAAAATTTATCCAAGCATGCAAGAGAGTTTGTATTGGAGAGCAAGAAAAAATATACCATATATCACTGTCTTCCTTAAAGTTCATTTTATTACCAAAGACCCAAACTATAACCCTTCAGACAGGTAAATGCAAATAGAATGCAGGAAGGACGACTCAAAGGCGTTGCCACAGGTTAATTAGCTCTGTAGGGAAGATGCAAGTTTAAGGCTGTAATGAAACAACCCATGAGAAATAAGCGTTGATTGTGGAAGGCTAATTACACTGGTAAATTGCATTTGATGCAAAACAATCAGTAAGTTAGTAAAAACGAGATTGCATGCATGAATAATCAGTGACCAACAGATTTATTTGTTTACTTCTTCTTCTTCTTCTCCTTCTTCTTCTTCTTCTAAATAATAATTACTTTTAAGTTAAATTGCCATAATTTTTCAAGCGAAATACTTGGAAAAATCTTAGGCGAAAAGTGGATATTTTACTCACTAAACCAAAAGTCTACAGGATATGCTTTAATGAATACTTTTTTTTACATTTAAAATATTTTGAAACGGACTTTTTCCAAAAGTAGTGCATAAACTAGTTTTCACTGATTTTATCTGTCGAGTCCATTTGCAATAGAGTATATCATGTTTTATATAAAAAAATTCTGAAATAAGATCTTGCTACTGTCTAATTTAATTTAATTGTACCAGATATCTTTTGGATAGAGGAATGATGAAAGTTATTCCCAGTAAAAGCAAAATAAAATGACATGGAAGGCTGAGACACAAAAAGGACAAAAATATTCATTAATAAGCACGTTACATACTTTTATCTTTGAAGTATTATAGTATCATAAAACCTTTACGCAAACCTCATCTTCAGTTCTTGCTAAGCACTTTCATTATAAAATTCTTCAATATTCATACCATGCAATATACAACTGTTACAGCTGCAACTTTGCATTAGTATCAGTGCTATCATTAGCTTTTCTTAGTCAATGTACACCATACATTGGATTTTATCTTTGTACAAACTTTCATATTTATATTTTTCAAGTATGGCAGGTATAAATTTTAGCAATGGATCCCGTTTTTTTATGAAGATCCATAAAATCTTATAGTTGAAGACTAGCAAGAAGGCAAATTTTAGGAAAACTAACACAAGACTAGACTCAAAAAACAACGTCATGAAACTACAGCAAAACGAAAGAGCGTTCACAAAACGGTGTAGTTAAAGCACTTGAACGAATGGAAAAAGAAAACATAAAGGAAAAAGAAAACATAATGGAAAAAGAAAACATAAAACGAAAAAGACACCCAAAAGGAATTCAGTGAAGTGTGCAATTAAGATACCTGGAAGAGCCACCTGAAAGAAACTCTCGTCATGAATGTGAGAAGCGCGTAAAAACTATTTTGCCCTTTTTAAGTCCGCTTTTTTTTTTTATTAATCATCGCAAAAGAGAGAAGGACAAAAAAAAAAAAAACCCAAAAAATGGTGTTCAAAATTGGAAACGCGACAAAAGGAGGGGGAAAATATTACTGTTGAATGTTTTTGCCTTCGAGAGCTATCTGTTTAATCGCTTCATGATCTTTTGTGTGACAACAATACTAAGTCCACAGTATGACAAAACGTGAAGCTTTTTTCTGAGACAACTGCGTCAGTATAGGTCTGTCACGATCCAAGAATCGTTCCAGGTTCTTTCAAACTCCAAACAACAAGGATTCAACACCAGCAATTGAAATATGGGGAATGAATATAAAAAGAAACTCAACTCTACAACACATTTACTGTATTCACAACCTTATTTACAAAGAAAACGAGATGTTGTTTCCCCTTTGCTCTTATTCAACGTAATACTAAACAAAACAAATCTAAGCAGTTATAGATAGGAGAAACAGGTTGCAAGGTAGGGCAATCTTAATACTTAAATGGTGAGTTGGTGAGTTATCCTTTCGTGGCTGGGGTTTCAGCTGAGGAGGTAATGCTGGAACGATGACCTCGGGCTTGAAGACGTCACAGAAGGGCGGCTGGGAACTCAGCAAAGATGTTGCTGGTACGATGACCACAGGCTCGTCGACGTCAATAAAGGGATGTCTTCAGGATGAGGCAGAAAATGTTGTTTTTCCAAGAATCCGGAGATTGTGCAAGTGGAGGGCGGGAAGGGCTGGCTACTCGTCCTCGCTACAGGCAGGAAGGGCTGACTACATCTTGTCACAGGCAGGAAGGGCTTAGCAACTTCTCCACACAAGCAGGAAGGGCTGACAACTTTTCTTCGTCTATGTAGGGCTCGCTGCTTTACCTCGTCTCGAACATGGAGGGCTTAGAGACTTCTCATCACAAGCAGGCAGGGCTGGCTGCTTTTCTTCGTCTCGGGCAGAACAAGATTTCTTTGGGGATAAGAGTAAAAGTCGTCTGAAGGGGATATTTCCGTCAGAACCTTGCTTTGCCCTCTGCGTCGCTATCTGTTTCTATTTGTCTTGGGAAGCCTCTTGTGGAAGCTTATATACCACTGTATGGCCGGAGCTAATGACGACAGACAATCGTCATTCCCATAAAAGGAATTTTTTTTATTTTCTCCCCACTGATTAGTTCCTTAATAACCGCCCACTTCCGGTCACGCCAAAGAAGCTTCCAGAAGAAATTTAATGGTGCAATGTGGATCGAATATTGCGCCGTGTTACAAGGGCATGGCATGAGATGCCACATGGTGTCGTTTCCACAAGAAAGGGTTTTATGGAAATGCTGATTGTCCATGAGGTGTTGACAACAGTAACTGACTGGTGATGACATCTTCGAGCAAACACAGGAAGCAGTCACATCTTGGAAAAGAGATATTTCTTTTTCAATATATTTATTCAACATTATTGCATCTGCCCATGACAAGGTCATTATTAATCTTAAAAATGTATTATTGTGTACAAGTTTTGGTTGAATAGAGAATGGGGTAAAATAAAGGAATTTCTGGAACTCTGGGAATTCCATTCCATATACCGGGTGTTTCGAAATTAGAGCCCCTCCCTCCACAGAACAAATGGCAAGTTATGAAGTTTTCTGCTATAGCCTATCTCCAAGTACATTTTTTAAAGTTTCTATTAAGCTATTTTTCATTTTACATTTCCTGTATTTTCAGACTGAGTGACGGAGTTAGATTTCAGCCATGGCTAACGACTCGGAGGAAATCAGATGGATTGACCGAATCTGGGCTATAACCTTCACAGAGGGCAGGGATGCTGGCGCATCCTTCATTTCATGTTCCTGGATAGCTAAATACATTAAAACAGATGAATCCTTTGTTAAAAGAAACTGGAACAAAAATCCATATGACTGTCATCGCGAAAAGAGTGAGAATCTTGGAAGTCCCGAAGTCCTTTCTCAGGAGTCAAAAGACACCATAGCTGAGGCAGTGGGTAGACGAAGAAAGTCTTTACGTAAATTGGCACTTGAACTAGAAACAAAAAGGGGAAAGAAGAGAAGTTATAGTGCTGTATATCGTGAGTTGAAAAAATCTGTATCAAGCCATTTCATGTTATCAGCAAGCCCAACATCACTCATCAACAGAGAGAAGACTGTGCATGGTTTTGTGGTTCATTTCTTAAAGATTGGGATGAAGCTGACTTTCTCCATGTTGCCGCATCAGATAAATTCTTTATTTACACAGTCAGGAAGCCAAATCATAAACATGACATCATTTGGGCTGCAAAGTTGGATGATATCAGCGATGATGTGCACTGTCGACAAGTTGTGAAATTTCCTGAATGTTTTGGAATTTTTCTCTGTTTCACAGCCAAATGGTTAATGTGGATCATCAAAGAAAAAGGACAGTCATGGAATGGCGAATACTTCAGAGAAACTGTGCCTATTGGTGGAGTATTTTCTTTCCTCAAAGATCTTGAAAATGTGTTATCTGTTGAAGAAGTCACATTTCTGCATGATAAGGCACCATGTTTCAAGGCTCTTCAGACACAGGAGCTGCTTCGAAACAGTGGTATCTATTTTTTCTCGTCAAGTGAATTTCCAGGTAGCTCCCCTGACCTTAATGTGTGTGGAAACATTGGTAGTATCTTAAAGGATCATGTTGAAGTGCGCACAGTGAACTATGATGGTATACCAAGCCTCGACGACCTGCAAAGAGAGGTGACTGAAGTGCTCAGGGAAATGGAGTTTAAGTCTCAGCTTTTTTGTGATTTCCTGAAATCATACCCCTCAAGAATGTAGGCTGTGGTACACGCAGATGGAGGCCACACAAAATATTAAATACTCAGAGAGAAACATAAATCAATAACTGTTCTGAATTACTTTTGTTTTTGTCCATATTAAATTTAGTTTATGCTCTAGAGGGGGGGAGCTCTAATTTCGAAACACCCTATACTGCATGCAGAACTATATGTGTTAAAGTGTATTTACCTAGAGCATTATTAATGTTCAGGTTTTGAATTTCCAAATACCTAGAATGCTGCTAATTGAAAACATAAGTTTGTTTACAAAATCTGGCAAACACAAACATAACAAAAGCAATATGAAGTTGTGTGAGGAAAGGGACATCAGAAATATACTCAATGTAAAAGCAACATCATTTCAAACGTTGATAGTCTCTTAGAATGTCTGATTCCTATGTATTATAGGCGAGGGGAAAAGATAACCTAGAAAGTCTAATCTATTTATTATTAAATCATTTGTCAATATAGTTTGAAATTTCTTCTTATAGATTTCCAACGAACAAAGCACGTTAATGTTTTAGTAAATAATATATATATATATATATATAATATATATATATATATATATATATATATATATATATATATATATATATATATATATATATATATATATATATATATATATATATATAATATATATAATACTGTATAGTATATATATGCATATATATATATATATATATATATAAGATTTATAATATATATATATATATATATATATATATATATATATATATATAGACTATACATACATATATATATATATATATATATATATATATATATTATATATAGCTTAATGATAAATAATATTGCCATTAAGCTAAGATTTCCAATCATGTAATTACTATATATATATATATATATATATATATATATATATATATATATATATATATATATATATATATATATATATATATAGATATATATATATGATATCTTTATATCTCTATTCTCTATCTCTATTTATATCTATCTCTATCTATCTATCTATCTCTATCTCTCTCTCTCTCTGTCTCTATATTATTATATATAGTTCAATATGTTATGAAATATAAAAATAAATTTCAGAACACCCGTCAGTGAGGCAAACAGAGAAATGCTGAAAATCGATGAATACACATTTGAATACACATTTGAATACACATTTGAATATACATTTGAAAATAAACATAAATAGAGTAGAAGTTGTATATTCTAATAGTTTGTTTGCATATGAATTTTCCAAACCCAAATTTAATTGAATTATTAATTTTTAAAAAATGTAATAAACACACTGTGGACTAAAGTCGTGTCTCTTTTGACGTTTCTCAAAAAGCAATCCATTTAACCCGAGGAACCTTTCATGGAAGTTGTTTTCCCGGTAAAAATTCTTGACTATTATTGGCTGGTAATGATGTCATCAGTATCATCGCTGATTGGTCGCTTTCGTTGTTTACTATGGTACTAAAGCACCTTTTGAAAATTCTAGAATGAGGTTTCTTGATTTTAGCATTATTAAGTAGCTGTAAATGAGAAAACTTCAAGTGCGGGGTAAAGGATACTCAGTATATGTCTTATATATAGAAATTTACCTCATATTCATATCCTGTCACTGGTTATTGGTTTACATTTATATGAATATTATGAATGAGAAAGTTGTAGCCAATCTTGTTATATAATTTTCTTTTCCTGTGGTTCCAAGAGCTATTCGTTAACATATTCATCGCATTATTTAGAAATGCTAAACTAAGTATCCTTTAAAGTGGTCCTATTATTGTAAATGGTTTTATGCATAAATATGCGTCTTTACTCCAGAGTCCTTGTTCAAGGCGTAACTCGATGTAAACATCAGTTTCCATGTCAACACTTCTAGGTCCTTCTGGTTTCATGGGTTGCTGTTTGGGCACCTCCGAAATGGCTCATGATATACAGTATATATATATATATATATATATATATATATATATATATATATATATATATATATATATATATATATATATATATATATATATATAGAGAGAGAGAGAGAGAGAGAGAGAGAGAGAGAGAGAGAGAGAGAGAGAGAGAGAGAGAGAGATACATACTAACTCTTTCACAATCATTTTCCTTCCCGTTCCCCCGAACTGAGTCCATTATAGTTCATTGCTTGAAGACAACTTACGATTAACGTTAAATTAATTTCCTTTGAGGATCAACGTCTTTTCTTAAAACTATAGACCAGGAAACGTTGGCTATTGGTCTAAACTCAGAGTTGATTTCATGGCCGTAAAAAGGTTAAAAACAAGATGCTGACTTTCCAAGTAGTCTCGGTTGGAGAAGATCAAAGACAGCTAATTCTTGATAGCTATGTAACTTCTGCACTGGAGGAGAAAAGTTTAAATGGGTAATTAGATCCAGAGACGACTAAAACTGTGCTGCAAATAGCAGAGGCTGTCCCTGATTATTACTTTGTCTCCTTCACTGCTTTTGTGCATTGTCTAGTTAATATTTCCCATTCCTCGCGCTAATGTAACGGTATGGAAGACATAATGAACCTGTATAGAATTCTGTGAGGAAGTAATTTCGCTTAACCTTCTCTTAATTCTGTCCTAAGTCAGTTATGTTCTAAGAAAAACATCTTTCCATATTTCATTCCCATCTTCTTACCTATATATTGCCGCAGTTTTTTTACGACGGCTTTACCATACTAATCCTTACTGAAATTATTCTTAAAATAGATAAGTCATGATACTATGGACTTGGATTTTGAATTTGTGGAAAATGCACACAAACGGAAAAGTAGATGGGTAACAAACAAGGTAATCATTGAACACGAAATATATGCTTAGAGGAAGAGAGCCTGGAAACTGTAGAAAACGACTGGCATAGTATTTGCGAGGCTTGGAGTAAGATGTCTTCTTGTCATTCGTCCAGCCGAAACCAGGCGTGAAAGAATACAGATGTTTACCAAATTACCAAAGGTGGGTGAAATAAATGCATCCACCTCCTCCACAATCCTACATACTACTATTCAAGCTTCTCTCAACATATTTCCCTTATATCATTCTGTGATCTGGAACAAACTTTGAGTCTCATGAACGAAACGTTCTTACATCTATGAAGTCGGCCTCTCGAATAGTATACGGCTCCTAAGATAAAAACTAGCGCCTTAGTGTCTGATACATTCATAATTTAAATGCTGACTCGCAAGTGACCCCCGCCCCTCCACCTCTTGCAGAAAACAACCACAGACGTCCTACCCTGGGCAGGGTCGAGTCCCCAATACACACTACTATTCCCTGATATATTTCATACATTCTCCTACCTTTGGGATATGAAGGCATTTACTTTTCCAAAGGTCTTTCATGTCAAATATCCACCCCTTTCTATGCCTTCCTAACTTGTCTCGTAACAGTTCTAAATCATCAACTCTTCCCCAACATATCTTCATCCATTCTTTCCACATGCCTGAGATATCTCTTAACACACTTTTAATAAAAACTGAGTGTGTTTGTTGTGGCTTTCATCAAAAGTTTCAAGAGTCCATTTTTGTTCGTTCTTCGTACTTTCATATCTTTAAGAAAGAATAGAATATATTTACTCTCTCTCTCTCTCTCTCTCTCTCTCTCTCTCTCTCTCTCTCTCTCTCTCTCTCTCTCTCTCTCTCTCTCATCGCCAGCTGTGACTTGCCTCTTCATTCTTTCCTGGCATTTCTAGTTTCCAGGTTTTAACCATTGTTAAACAACCGTCGAACTGTTTATTATTTCAGCCGAAATTTTCTCCGACAATAATTCACTATCAATAGAATTTCGACCCTGTGACGAAAAGGACTATGAGTAAGTTACTTCTCATACCGCATTACCGCTGCACGAACTCGAGATACGCTGAGTTCCAATAATTAGGGAAACGTTGAAAGGTACTCATTTCCAATATTGCAAGCAAAACTATAGAAGACGGAGTCTTATCACCCACCACCTGACTCTCATTCCTCGTCATAATCCCCGGTGAAAAGCTTCTTCCAGGGAAGTTTTATGAATTCCGAAGAGAAGGTCCGGGTCTCCTTTACTTGTTAACCTTTACCCATTTCAGGATGTTCAAATCCTCTTAGTAGTGGTAAATGCTTACCGATAGCAATGACCCTCTTAAGTAGGATATGCAACCACTGGAAGAAGGATAATGGCAGAATGGTGTTCAGAGATACTTCGTTCACAAATTACTTGCTTGATGGAGGTGTCTATGTAACCGTGAGATTTTAATTTTTTATATTCAATGACGACGTTTTTTCAAGCTTAATAATTTCGCAGATATACTGAAAATGTATCTGGTTGAGATTTCTTATAAATGTGTAAAATAGGGTACACACATACCCACGTACAAATGCTCGCACAAGTGTGTACACAAATGCACACACACATATAGACACACACACACACACACACACATTATATATATATATATATATATATATATATATATATATATATATATATATATATATATATATATATATATATATATATATATATATGTTATACCCTAACAGATCAAACATTCCTTTTGAAATGCTATGTAACGTGTTTGCGGCCTATCTTCAGAAAACGGGGTAACCCGCAACTCTCTCCCTCTCTCTCTCTCTCTGGTATTCAGCACTCAACCCACGCATTTCTCTCTCTCTCTCTAACACCATCCTCAAAATGGATACTCTAAGGAAACACAATCTTTCCTACATAAATAGATTTATTATCAAACAAACCCAACAAGTAATGAATTAACAAAGAAAAGATTAAAATGCATAATAAATGAATTATCAAGTCAAAAATAGTCTAATTCAAGATTTAGTCTTACTCTGGCTAAAAAGCCTTTACACTCAAAACTCCCACACACTCCATCGTAGACATTATATGTCTAGTCTTAAAGTCAACCACATTGAAAGCAACCACTAAACTGCAAAGATTGCAGTGTCCTTTCTCTATAACCACAGCAATCCCACAGACATCTGTTGAAAATCAAACAAATAGTAATCTCCCACAAATACAGTATACAAGCATGTGATATAATAATGAAAGTCTAAAATGCATGGTTAATAAATGTCAAATCAGAACACAATAAAATAGAATATTAAAGTGACATAAATGACTATGTCCAATTCTCCCACAAATTCATAAGTGTATTGGATATGGTAAATTCACAAGTTCACAGTCCACACAGAAAAAAGAGAAGTCTGGATTTACCTTAACTGCCGGTTTCTAAGAGATTGGAAACACACAAAGCCACGTCTGGACGATATCGCTCTCGCTTAGTTAATAATCAACCAGACCTAACTTCTGGGCACAATTAGACACAACCTCCATTTTTCTAACGCACAAACTTACGTACTTGCATACCAACTCGGTCGGTTGCCTCACATATCAGCGTCAATATTGTGTGTTCATCGAGCCAAAACAGCTGAAGCAATTGAACTATCTGCTGACTGCAATGATTTTGCAACTGTGCGATCATCCTACTTCCACTTTGAAGCATCTCTTTCGTTTCATCACACTATGACTGAATATACACAGTAATTCTAAAATCAAACACATTACCCCATATATATAGTGCTCGGCCACCCCATAAGAGCGTCTCGCTCTTTTAATGGCGAACTAAAATAAAAGCATACTTATAAAACATAACAAATAGAGCTATGCTCAATCAGCAATGTCTACTGAACTGCAGTTTTAAGTACTGCTCTCATGAACTATTTCCAAAGTCACTGGGGTCGTTTTCTTAGAGCCCTTGCATGTAGCTTTACAAGCACTAATAAGCTTTACTACCCCCATAATAAGAATTATCAGTAGAATAGCCACTAAGATTATCAATATGGAAGGCAAGATGTATTTCTGATACTCGATCATTATTGGATCATCATCTTCTTCTAACGGTGGAATAGTCATTGGTACCCCTGTTGTAGGCACTGGAACCACATCATGATCGTTACGCATATGACGCATGAATATCTTCTCAGAACTGTTGAACACAGCACGGCTAATTACGAGGAAGTCTGTTGATACCACACAGCATGATGCATCAAACAGCTTAGATCCCTGGAGAATGAACGACGTCGACTTGTTACCCTGGCACATCGTCGTAACAGGAAATTCTTTGCAGTATACGGCAGTAAGAGTTCTGGTGGAGATTATGTGGTATTCAAGTGGAAACTGTACAAAGTCACATTCTGTCGATGTCTGTCTATGAACTAATGACAATTCACAACCACCCACAGATACAACTCGCAATTGGAAAACACTACTGTCACACACATACTTCTCCCTAACTAAGGTACATCCTGTCTTATAATCAATTCCCGAACCTTGATACTGATCCCCTAAAATGAACATGGTCTCTAATCCATCCCATGTCACTACTAAGTCTCCAAAAGCACTCGGAAAAGGTCTAATAACAAAACTAAGAAAAGGTTTCATGGTACTGACAGGAACATATACTATTAATCCCCGATCAGACAATCTCACCCTCAAAACATTATAATATAAATACAAATCTCCTCCTGTGAATAATACTTTTGCCCCATGTAAATAAGCGGAATTCCTTAGAACATTTTCTAGGTATCCTAAAGGTAATACATCACAGCTAATTGCTGACTGTCACCCCAAACAAATTTAACGTCTTCTGCTAATAGATCTGTCAATGGAGACGCTATTGTAGAAAAATTCCGCACAAAACGGCGAAAGAAACCCAACATACCTAGGAATGAACAAATCTGCTTCCTGGTTTTAGGAACTGGAAAACTCACGATAGCCTTGACTTTGTCATCATTCACTCAATCCTTCTTTAGAGATAACATGACCTAGATAAACAATTTCTTTCTTCAGAAACTCACATTTAGCCAATTTGACCTTTAACCCAGCGAACCGTAATCGCTTGAGGACTTCTTTTAACATCTTTAGATGTTCTTCGATTGTATCTGTGCATATGAGAATGTCATCCATGTACACAAATACCGACTTTCCTAATAAACCGTGAAGTACCGTGTTAACCAGCCTAGTAAATGTTATTGGGGAACCTTGTAGTCCGAAAGGCATCCTATTAAACTCGTAATGTCCCTTTGGTATAGAAAATGCTGTAAATTTACGACTATTCTCGCTAAGTGGAACTTGCAAAAATCCCTGCATGAGATCTATAGATGAGTATATATTCTTGCCACCGATTTCAACAAACAACTCAGGCAAACAGGCTACAGGATATCTATCTGGGCATGTCTTTTCGTTCAATTTACGAAAGTCTATGCATACTCTGATGCTACCGTCTTTCTTTGGGACCGCTAGTAAAGGAAAATTAAAAGGCGAAGAACTGGGCCTAATGATACCTTCCGACTCCCACTTCTGAACTTCTTTTTCTACTTCTTCTCTAATCTTAAAAGGAATTCGATACGCTGGAATATATATGGGATTTGTACCTTTCCCTAGGCGGATTGAATGTTCTAAAACATCTGTAACCCCTAGCTTATCTCCCTTCAAAGCAATAATATCTAAATATTCTTTCAACACTTTCTCTACTTTATCTGTATACTCGGAATAATCAGCTTTATCCAAATGTTCGTGAAGGACTTGACTTCTGAATTGTAGCTCCTCGTTGGGAAACATATTACCGTCTCCACAAAAACTCACTATCTTATGTTCTTCCTTAAACTCTTCAAAATCAATTACGTAAGTACCCTTGTGATATTTTTTTACTGAATCTTGATAGCTTACCAATTCTACTACAGTTACGCCTGCGACTGAAACTTCATTTACTGATACCGTACTTACAACGTCTTTGAATTTCTCGGTTCCCTCAACAACGCATACTTGAGAAGGCAAATTCTTCTCTTTCATCGACACTTTAATCAGTGTAGGAACTCGCGGGTGCAATTCAATATCTTCTAACAAAAATCCTTTGAAAGACTTTTGCGGAATGTCTTCATTCTCTAATGAATGTGTTACACATGTCGCAGTCTGCGCCTTGGGTTTCCCACAACCTTTTTCCATGTTTCTATATGGAACGAAACAACCTGGCTCACCTATTGTAATCCCCTTAATTCCAGTAAGAATGTTGATGTTATGTCGCATACAAGAAGGGTGTCCTAGCAAAACCATTTCACCTAAGGCTAATCCTTCTATGACCAAAAAGGGTTCTACTATCGTCTTTTCACCGATACAAAGCGTAAGAGATGACGAACCTAAGATATTCAATCTTCTCGCCTGTACATCACACACTGTCTCATTAGTAGGGACTAATTTACACTCTGGAAACTTCGAGTGAAAAAAATCAGCGTCTATCAGGTTAACTGAGCTGCCAGAATCAATGAAGATAGAAATTTCAATGCCATTAGAAAAACCACGTACAATCGGCCTATGTTCTGGTGACTCTAAGACCTGATTGCTCATTATCCTGTGTCCGTCTTCGAACTTATCTTGTGAAAATTCTGATGTTCATTTGTGTACCTAGAACTTGCATCATGTGGAGTCCTTCTGTCATATCTAGTAAAACCACCCCGTGTTTTCCCTGAATAATCTCTATTCTTTGTGGCTGGGCAAAATTTCCACCCATGGTCTGAAGATTTGCAAGCTGAACAAT
>NC_089747.1:56147766-56150266 GCF_040412425.1 Macrobrachium rosenbergii
TTTCAAGTGATAAGCAAGTCTTAAGGGATCACTGTTACCTTTAGAGTATTCAATCATAATTTTATTGTTATGAGGGTTCAGGTGTCTGGCTGAAGTGAGGTAAATTTTTGGATTTTGTGACTAGTTGTGTGATGACCAGGTACTTAGTACACTTCATGACAGTATATATATATTGTATATATATATATATATATATATATATATATATATATATATAATATATATATATACTGTATGTTGTTGGACATCACTATATTGTGATCGAAAATAATGATTAAAAAGCCACAATAATATAATTGATAAATTGTATATTTTAAGACATAAAAATATACAAGAAAGGTTGTCGAAGTGGCATTTGTCGCAGAAACAACAGGCACCGATGCTGAAAGTCGTTCTCTACCCACGAACCACCTAGTCACCCGTGATGAAAACCGTACTTTTCGAACGACAGCCATTAAGAAGATCACGACGGTTGGCCCACAGATACGGGGAAACTGCCATTACATAACTGCCTAGTCCACACTGAAAGAGAGTTCGATGTTTTCTTGGATCGAGTATCACCAAAATTCTTGTAAACGTGTCTTTTTAATAAGAAAAACTAGTATTTTGATTCAGTTGGCTGAAGAGGACCGTTGCAAACGGTCGAAAGCTCCCTCGTTTTTATCCCCTTTCTTGTATATTTTTATGTCTTAAAATATACAATTTATCAATTATATTATTGTGGCTTTTTAATCATTATTTTCGATCACAATATAGTGATGCTCACAGTTAATCTTAGCCACTAACTAAAAACATGCAGCACACATTTTTTAACATTGACAGTGATGAAGGTCTGAGGAGATATCGATAACTTTGTGAAGAAGTGGACGCAGTTATTCAAGACTAAGAATCAAGTCAAGTTCTTGACAGCTGTCTACATGAACAAGTCATTCCAAAATCGTTTGGCCAAATTGAGAAGTTCCTTTTCAGGTGAACCCTTTCCTGAATACCAAAAATCGTTCCTAGCTCAGCGCATTCTATGCGCTAAGTCAGAGGTCCAGACAGCATTCTTTTACTACGCGAGGCCCAGCGGGAATTGAGAGGTGTTCTTCAATCAGCAACGTTTGAAGGTGCCATGCGCCGAGCAGGTGAGATTGCACACTTCAGGGGCACTCAACATTTTCATAACCTTCAGTTAAAACTTGACAGACTGTGCCAGTTCTCTTGTTGGGCAAAAGTAGGTGAGACTAATCAGGTCATTAACCTTTCATCTTTCCGATTGGATAGCACTCATTTAGAGGTACTAAATTTAGGTTTGAATTTTTAATTTAGGTCCTGGAAAAGATTTTCTCATTAAAAGCCTCAGCCTCTATCAATAATTTTAAATATCATAACCCACAAGATAAACTTGATATTTTGAAGGGGTCGATTCTTGCCTCGAATTAAGTAAAAGCAATTTCTGTATTCCTTTGAGACACAGGAAAACCTTGGAGGAGTTATCTAAGAATAATGATATCAAAGTAATGAAGGCTGACAAAGGAGGCTCCATTGTTGTCATGGATAAAATTGACTATAATATTAAAGCATTAAGATTACTAAATGATAGTGACACTTATATAAGGTTAAATAAAGTGCCTTCTATCAATGTAGTACAAAATTCATTCAACAAAAAAGTTAGAGATATTGCAACTAGAATTACCAATGAGGAGTTACGGAAAGTCATACTCAGCAAGATATTGGGCAAAACACCCAACCTTCCTTACTTCTACGGATCCCTAAAGTACATAAAACTGGATGTCCCTTACGACCCATTGTAGCTACGTGTGGTGCCCCCAATCCTTGTTAGCTGAGTGGCTTGCCAAACAACTTGCCCCTTTGGTAGGCACTATATCCTCCGCACATATCAGACACAGGGATGATTTCATTCAGAGATTAAGGGCGTTGGATGGCTTTTCTGGGAAAATGTATAGTCTGGATGTCACCTCTTTATTTACCAATGTCCCTCTTGGTTATGTGCTTGAAAAATTACGTGTTAAGTTTGATAATGACCAAAGTTTATGCCCTCCCCACTGAAGTATTTCTTGACCTCATTAAACTGTGCGTAGAGTCCACTGTTTTCACTTTCAATGGGGATGCATATGAACAAAGATCTGGAGTAGCAATGGGATCCCCCCTCTCCCCTGTTTTGGCTAATATCTGCATGGAGTTCTTGGAGGAGACTATTCTGAGTTCTTGCCCGTCTCGGTTTAAACCTATATTTTGGGTTCGCTATGTTGACGATATTTTCATTCTTTTCCTCCATGATGACGATCTATTCAATGAACTAGTAGAGTTTGTTAACAGACAGATACAACAAATCAAGTTCACTTCTGAACAGGAATCAGAGCACAGATTACCTAATTTTTTGGATGTCCTAGTTTTCACAACCCAAACACAAAGAAGTTTGAATTCTCGGTTTGGTGAAAAGCTCATGACTAATGCAGAATTATATGTTCATTTTTATTCCTATCACAGCATACAG
>NC_089747.1:56155266-56182766 GCF_040412425.1 Macrobrachium rosenbergii
GAAAGCAAATTTTGCACTGTTGACTCGTCCATCTATTATATGCAGATCCGCTTCCGTTTCCATTATCTATTCATGCTTCCAGGATGACGAATTTGCAAAAGCAAACCCACTGGGAAATCTGTGAGGCCGAATTTATTGAGTAAATTCACAAGGAACCCGTCCTGTTACGGAGCAACTGCAGACATTTTCATCCTAGGACACTGAAGCCACTTCAGACCAGTTTTAGCGGTAGTGATAGAGCTTTTCTTTCGATACAGCTTAATTTCTATTAACCATGTTAATATGATTATATATATATATATATATATATATATATATATATATATATATATATATATATATTAGTTTTTAATAACATTTTCATCCTAGGACACTGAAGCCACTTCAGACCAGTTTTAGCGGTAGTGATAGAAGCTTTTCTTTCTGAAAAGCTTAATTTCTATTAACCATGTTAATATGATTATATATATATATATATATATATATATATATATATATATATATATATATATATATATATATATATTAGTTTTAATATTAACATTTTCATCCTAGGACACTGAAGCCACTTCAGACCAGTTTTAGCGGTAGTGATAGAGCTTTTCTTTGATACAGCTTAATTTCTATTAACCATGTTAATATGATTTATATATATATATATATATATATATATATATATATATATATATATATATAAATTAGTTTTGTGTAAAAACTAAGTAAAGACAAAAGGTACTGGGAGCTTCAAGTATTTTTGTGACGTTCAGATATTAATGAATAGTTATAATACCGCACGTGGTATTTTAACTTCGTAAATGTTTTGAATCAGTTACAGAACATACATTCCTCAAATGATGTTCTGATTTACAAACTTAACTTTTTCTTAATTAGAGCATAGATTATTTCATATTTATTAATTGACTAACAACGGCTGAAAACGAAAATTAAACATTCAGAACTACAATAACCAAGATCAGTAGATTTTCATATCTCATAAAGTTTATAATGCTTGAAGTGATTGCGAGATAAACTACAGATTAAGAGACAACTTCATATGTTGTGTCAGTAATTCAGTGAAACAAGAGTGCATGTTCAGAATTTATGGTGTAAGAGGTATCTTCATTCATCTTCATTAAAAGTTGCCGTAATGCCTTCTCCATCATCTGCAAAACCATCCTCAACTAAATAACTAACACGCGCCTAATTTCATCATGGTAAAATAATTTTATTGTAAGTTATTCCACATGAGTTTTAGACCGTGCTCGCATGTATCTGCATGTACACGCTCTAGCTGATACTGCATTACCTCCAGTTTTTCTCGATAATCAAAACTTTGATTATAAGCTTCAGCAACCTGTCGCCAATACGTCCTCCAGCACACTGAGCGTTGAGTGAGGAGTACATTGACCAACTACGGAATTGCAAACGTAGGTTAATTAATGATCCTAGCTAGATCACCTAGCAACTTCGGTTCGATTAAGTGATTTCGGTGCTGAGAGGGTACTTTCTAACTACGGTGGTCCAGTACGTGAAACTCGCATTAAATAGGAATATTATATGTTAGGTAATCAGTTCACTGGAAAATGTTGATTATCCATTTTGATTTTAAGCAGATAAACATATGTTGTTCTTTATTTTTAATCGTAGATGTTTGGGACATTTCTTTTATAATGGGTTGTATAATTTTATTATTCATGTTTTTCCTACACTTAGGATAATACTTCCCGATTCTGTCAGTGGTAGCTATTGATTTTCTTTCTCTCTCTGTAGTTACGTATTTGTAGTTATTATTTTTTGTCAGTATCTAGTTATATTTAAAAATCATTTGATATAATATACGAATGACCCCTAACGTCATATACTTAGCTTTAATTATGGCAGACAAGATTATTACTTTATGTTCTTAATAATGGTTTCATCATTTCAATGAATTCTTGAAGAAGATTCTTCTCGGTTTAAAGGGTGAAAAATAATAAGGGAAAATCATTCTTAAAATCCCCTCTATAAAGAACTGCACTTTAACTTTTAATAACCAGACGTCTCCCTCAAAAATTAAAAGTGTAAAGGATTTTTTCCAACGAATATTGGTTTCCTTTCAAACTCAAACGTAATATTTTCTGAGGTATATTGTTATGAAAATAGAAAAATAATTAATGAAAAAATCACATATCTTAGGATCAATTTCACATCATTTAGAAAAGGATATGATACTAAAGTTATTTTTGACACTATGAAAGATGAACAAAAGCACTGTATCATACGAAAAACCTCGCTTAATTACCTTATGAGATCAATAATTGTCTTTAAAAATCATTTTAATTAGATTAAATAGTAATCATATCATCAAAAGGTAGAATATTTATTGGGGAAATCGTTAGTAAAATAAAAAGGATTAATTAAAGATATTTCAGACATTCTGAATCCTCCTGATATGATTGATAACAACCTATGCAAATTCAATTTCCATAAAGCCAGACTATTTTTGATACAACCTTCTATGCCATCGTTGATATCAGAATCTCAGAAGACCTAAGGAGAAGAAGATTCTCCTAGGGATGAAACTGCAGTCATTTTTCTGCATAATGGCGCAGCCCAGATGCAGGCTGGAAAATCTCGTTTCCATACTAGCATTATCAACACCCAGCCTCGTTGTAAGAACAGAGACTTATTTCTCTAGTTTGACTTCTTCATTTTAGTGCAGAAGGTTTAGGATCAATATTTTATGCTTATGTTGAATAATGATTATTCTGCTGCTGATTTTCAGTGACCTTTGTGAACACGAGACTTTTCTGAAAAGGAATCCCAAAGGGCTTCTAAGGGAAATTATTTTAATGGGATTTCACCGTGTCATGTACATAGAAAAGTTTAACTTACCCAGAAGAAAAAAATAATATCTGAGTATGGGTGTGTGTGATTTTATTGTGGTTTTTGCCATTATGACTGACTTATAGTAACAAACTCACAGGGTGTATTAGGTTGTCCCTTTGTATATAGAAAGAGGATACAGAAGAAGATTGGGCAACATCTGGAATAAGAGAAATAACACCCCTCAAACAGAACAGAGGCTGGCAGACAAAGCAAGGAACATAAAGAAAAAGAACTGGCTCTCCACAACAGAAAGAGAGGAAGTGGAAAGAGAAATAACACCCCTCAAACAGAACAGAGGCTGGCAGACCAAGTAAGGCACATAAAGAAAAAGAACTGGCTCTCCACAACAGAAAGAGAGGAACTGGAAAGAGAAATAACGCCCAGCACCCAGCAACGAAGGACAAAAAGACAACTAAGAGATGATGCCACAGAAAATTACAGGAATGATGAGCTACCAAACAACGACACACGAGGAAACACTGAAGATGTAACAGAGAGGTTGGAATGGGCGGAAACGATCAGACAAAGGATGAAGCCAGATACAGAAAGAACAAAGATCCCCTCCATGAAAGCCTACAACACAAAGAAACTAAGGGAGAAAAAAGTGAAGTTAAAGAAACAATGAGATTAATACACACCACCAGTATCAGAAACAAATAGAGAAACAAATAACCTGGCATATGCAAGAACAAGACTAGTTGTAGAGCTCATGGGGGATACAAACACCAACACCACCATCACAACCAACCCAACAGAAACCAAAACAGCAACTGCCTTGGAAGAGGTGCCTGTTAAAACATATCATGGCAATTAGATCTGACTTGAGTAAACTGAAAGAGATGGCAGAAAAGAGGCTAAGAAGCAAGAAAACAAGAGAGGAACTGAATGAGAAATACAAAGTACAGGAGAAGGGACTAAACAACACAATAGAAGATATAAAACAGAGGTCTAAAACCAAATGGTACCTGAACAGGAATAAAGGATACCAACATAACAGACTCTTTGGAACCAACCAGAAAAGACTATATAGCCAACTAAGAGGGGAAGACAACCACCAGGAAATTCCTGAAGCCAAACCAAGTAAGAGGCTCTGGGAAAACTTATGGAGCAATCCGATATCACACAACAAACATGCAGCATGGCCCAGGAAGTCAAGGCAGAAAAAATGGGGAGAATAAAACAAAGATTCACCGAGATCATGACAGTCACAGTCAGACACCAACTAAAGAAAATGCCCAACTGGAAAGCCCCAGGTCCCGATGAAGTCCATGGATACTGGCTCAAAAACCAAACGACTCGAGCATTGCATCACAAACCACCATGTGCCCAAATGGATGACCACAGGGAGAACATCCTTAGTACAGAAAGACAATAACAAGGGAAATATAGCAAGTAACTACAGGCCTATCACCTGCCAACCAATAATGTGGAAGTTACTAACCGGTATCATCAGTGAAAGGCTATACAACTACCTAGAGGATACAAACACCATCCCCCACCAACAGAAAGGCTGCAGAAGGAAGTGTAGGGGCACAAAAGACCAGCTCCTGATAGACAAAACAGTAATGGAAAATAGCAAGAGAAGGAGAACCAACCTAAGCATGGCGTGGATTGACTAAAAGAAAGCCTTCAGTATGATACTGCACATGTGGATAATAGAATGTCTAAAAATATATGGGGCAGAGGAAAACACCATCAGCTTCCTAAAAAATACAATGTGCGACTGGAATACAGTACTTACATGCTCTGGTATAAGACTAGCAGAGGTTAACATCAGGAGAGGGATCCTTCAAGGCAACTCACTGTCCCCACTGCTCTTTGTAGTAGCCATGCTTTCCATGACAAAAGTACTGCAGAAGATGGATGCTGGGTACCAGCTCAATAATGCTAAGTTCACACATTAACGTATGAAGTCATGCATGCGCACTCACAGCCGGAATTTGTGAAACTTGCGCATACATGAGAAAATAAGCCCCGCCTAACTGGATACGTGTCATGGGATGATGTGCGTGATGCATACGTATTATAGTGCGCCACAAATGTATGCACTGCGTAAAGGTGACATAACGCTTACCGACAAGCGGCGGCGCAGGCAGAAGTAGTGCGTGGCAGAGCATGTAACACTAACGTATGTATATCGTATGGGTTACGTTCTGCGTAACTGAGTTATGCAAACATTACGTTGGCCCCACTACTGCTGGGGTTATACCCCAGCTATATAAGGGCCGGCAGTTGCACATGTGTGGCTAGTCAATGCCGTAACACCACAGCATCAAGACATACTACCAACGTGCTGAAGCAACATGGACAACATAGCTGAAATCGTCAACTTATAGCTATAGCAAGTAGGGATAGAACAGAAATGTTGCCATATGTCATTGAATATGTGCATGTTGTGTTATTGCTGGAAGATTGCAATGATTGCTGCAAACCACACAGAGCAGAAAAAAGGCGGCCAAGGAGGGTGTGGGCGTGGCCATACCTGCAGAAAAGGATGGAGCAAGGTCATTATGACAACCTGATGGAGGGTTGTCAGCAGAAGCCCCAGACCTGTACACAAATTTTACCCAGAATTGACAAGGACCTCTTCAATGAAATTGTTGAACGAGTCACACCCCTACATTCAGAAGAAAGTGACATTCTGGGGAAACCCATTGAAGCCAGGCCTACGTGTTGTTATCACCCCTACGCTTCCTCGCTACAGGTGATTCATACAAGAGTCTGCAATATTAAGGTAGCCACAGCACCATTAGTCACATCGTACCAGAGACCTGTGGGGCCATTGTTGCTGACTTTGGGGATGAGGAACTGCAGGTGCCACAAACACCTGAAGCGTGGCAGGAGGTTGCATGGGGTTTTGAGGAACGGTGGAACCGGACGTAATTGGAGCTTTAGATGGGAAACACATTAGGCTCCGTAACCCTCCCAGGGCGGTACGCATTACTTCAACTACAAAGTTCTACTCCATGGTATTACTTGCAGTTGCTGATGCTTCATAGCAAGTTCCTATACATCGACGTGGGTGCCATTGGGTCAGAGTCAGACGGTGGTGTATTTGCCCAGACCTGACTGGCAGAAATGCTGTTGCAAGAGGAAGCAAATCTTCCCCAACCAGATGCCCTGCCAGGTCAACCTAATGGATCTCCTGTGCCCTACTTCCTAGTTGGCGATGATGCCTTCCCCTGAGGAATTACCTTATGAGCTTTACCCCAAAGAGGACTTAAAGGAGGAACGGATTTACAACTACAGGTTAAGTAGGGCACACAGGATGGTGGGAGAACGCCTTAGGGATTCTGGCAAATAGATTCCAGTATTTCACACTGCAATATGCTTGAAGCTTGACCATATAGAGCCATTAGTGATGTTCATGTGTTCTGCACAATATGATCATTAGAAGAAATGCATGAAAACAAGAAGGAGATCAGGGCACCCCGTCACACATGCTGTCATCCCTGGTAGCTGGAGAGTGACCCATCCTTGAGCAGCCCTTCCAACCGTGACCGGCAACACTGCAATGAGGGATGCAAAGGAACAGCGTAACATGCTGAAGGAATACTTTTCATCGGCTGAAGGCTCCGTGCACTGGCAGGAGAACATGATTTAGTTACTTTCCTGCATACTGACTGTTGTAATTACTTAAATGTCTGTTCCTGCATTTATTTTGGACTTATTTAAAAGTCAATAATGTATTGATTCAGGATTATTTTGCCCTCTGTATTTGTGTACTTCTGTTTGTTTTAGTTGATTTAATAAAAGATATTGCTCAAATCCTTGATATATTACTCTCATCAATACTTGGTAATTGGGAAGAGGATAGAGCGGGACATGACATTGGAAATGTGTGTTTAATCAATATGAAACAAACATACATATAAATAAAAGAAAGAAGATGTAGTTATTTTGCCCTTTTTAATAATTTCTTAACATGGATTCTATTCTGATATGATAATTCTATCATTTTTGAAAGTACCTTCTCTTAACATTGCTTCTATTCTGATATGATAATCCTATCATTTTTGAAAGTTCCTTCTCTTAACATTGTTTCTATTCTGATGTGATAATTCTATGTTCTTGAAAGTACCTGCTCGTAGCATTTACATTGTTGATATTCTGATACGAAAATTCTATCTTTTTGAAACTACCTTCTCCCCGATATTTGTGACGTTTTATATGACTTGCTAATATTTGGTCTGTTGTCATTTTGCTTCTGTGCACATATGTTACATAAAGTATTTTTAACTTATTTCAAAGTCAGTAATGTATACTGAAATGTTAGTGTATTCAGGTTCATTTTGCCTTCTTTATTTGTGTACTTGTATTTTAGCTACTTCATTGAATACATGATATTTGATCAGAGGATAGAGCTAGACATGATATTGCAAAAGATATTTATTTAATATAAAATACAGACATACCTATAAATATAAGCATAAGTAAATACAAGAAATAAGTTAATTTTGTAAATTATTTAAAAAGGACGTGTCAAACGACAGGTTGCTGAGTTCCTTTGGTATCGATGTCACCAACTGTGCTTGCAGGAGTGCCAGCTGCTGTGCAGTGAGTGCCCGCTGCTGCTGCGATGCCGACAGGCTGGCAGGAACTGCAGGAGCCTGACACTCTGCTGTCACTGCCATGGTGTGGGTCATCATAGCCCTCGACGGCACCATGGAGCCCTCTTTGGTGGCACAGATGTACCTCTGGATGGCACCGAGCACCTCCATTTTCAGTTGCAGACTCAGCTGCTCTGACACCTGTGCACCTCATCCTCGACCTCTTGAAAAAACTTCCTCCAGTAGAGGACTCGGGGGTTCTGAGGAACTGGCTGCACATTGGTCAGCATATCGTCCCGGAGGGCCTGTGCCTTTGTGAAGGCGATGTGGAACAGCTCGGAAACTTGGTTTTCCGGCCCTGGTGCTCGCTGGCTCAGCAACCAGAGAGGCGAGGGCGTCAGTGTCGGGGCAGGAGAAGAAATAGGAGCAGCAGGCAGGTCCAGAGCTTGGGCAGGGAGGGTGGCAGCAGCACAGGCAGCCTGTAAAAAGAGGAGGAACATATACGAGAAAATGGTATAAAATGTACATTGAATGCATGGAAACTATGTAATAATGTTATATTCAGTAATAATTATGCATGGAAACACATTAAAACAGACATACCATCGGAAATCCCAACACCTTTGGCTTCCTTTGACATACAATGTACGGCTTCAGGAAGTAGAAAATGTTGAGAATCCATTTCTCCCGGTCCGTCAGCCATCTGCCCGTCCCTTGGCCACTCTTCTCCGCCGTGAGCCGCCCAAAACGACTCCTGAGGGACGTAAACCACGTCTTCAGTTCACGGCCGCTCACGGGAGAAACAAGTGACTGGCCCTTCTCTTCGAAGGCCCTCCACACCTTGGCCTTGTCCTTGTAGGTTGTGAGACCCTTGTTATAAATAAACTCGGCCTCATTCTCCAACCACTCGCCAACAAGCCTCTAGTTTTCCTCCGAGAGGATCACTGATGGGTTCTTCTTCCGTCCCTGACCTGTAGGGCCATCGAGGCCATCTCCTTCAGGAGTGCCTTTGGTGTCATCATCGGCATCCCCTCGTGGGCGTTGTCGTCAGTGGCGGCGGCGGATCGCTCCTGTAAGACGAGGGCAAGCTCCTCTTCCTCCTCCTCCTCTAGCTCGCTCTCCGTCACGAGCTCATCGGCCTCAAGCTGCAGCACCACAGCATCGCTGCCTGAAGGGGACCATCAGCTTCAGAAGGCTTTGCTAGGGACAACTCCAGCTGCCAGGACTCCTGGAGTTCTCAGGGCCCCTTTCTTGGTCCTCTTCAGCATGGGTCCTTCGGGCATCTTGGCTGCAGTGGACGACGAAGATGGAGGCACTGACAGAGAGACCAACAGGATGCTGGCCGGAGAAGCACTGACCCAGAAGCGCGCCGCCTGTCCCTTTTATCCCAGGTCAAAGTGTTGCCACATCTCCGCGGTTTCGGGCGATACAGCAGCGTTGCCACGTCTACTCCCACTCCATGCTGACAGCCACGTGATGCCCTGGGGCAGCGTGGGCCCCAGGCAGGGCGTGGTGGCTGCACGGTCAGCCCGCAGCTGGCGCCACGCTGTGCGGGTCGGGCCACGCTACCTGACAGCTGACCTGGCCACCCACGCAGGGTTTTGAGCAGGTCGAAAGGTTCGTGCCCCCCGGCGCATGCCCGGGTGGTCCGTAATGGTTGCGCCGCATGCTGCCACACTTGCACAGTACTTACAGTACATTTACGTTGTATTTGCGTTGTGTTTACGTACTTTCTGGCTCCGCCCCATTCGTGGCCGTGCGTGGGAATGCGTGCCTTGATACGTGAATGTGTGAACATAGCAGAAAGGAGGCAACAGAATTAGCCATCTGATGTTCATGGACGACATCAAACTTCATGGTAAGAGCATCAAGGAAATAGAAACCCTAATCCAGACTGTAAGGATTGTATCTGGGGACATCAGGATGGAGTTTGGAATAGAAAAATGCGATTTGGTCAACATACAAAAAGGCAAAGTAATAAGGACTGAAGCGATAAAGCTACCAGACTGGAATAGCATCAAACACATAGATGAGGCAGGATACAACTACTTAGGAATAATAGAAGGAGAGGATATAAAACACCAAGAGATGAAGGACACAATCAGGAAAGTATGTATGCAGAGACTTAAGGCGATACTCAAGTCAAAACTTAATGCCGAAAACATGACGAAAGCCATAAACACATGGGCAGTACCAGTAATCAGATACAGCACAGGAGTAGTGGAGTGGACGAAGGCTGAACTCTGCAGCATAGACCAGAAAACTAGGAAACACATGACAATACACAAAGCGCTACACCCAAGAGCAAATACAGACAGACTTTACATAGCATGAAAGAAAGGAGGGAGAGGGCTATTAAGCATAGAGGAGAATGAAAAACAGAACAGAGGAATGGCACAACATACCAATGTACAGGCAGTACATGAGACAGAATAAAGAACTGGCCAACGGTGAAACATGGCAGTGGTTACAGAGGTGAGAACTCAAGAAGGAAACAGAAGGAATGCTAGCAGCGGAACAAGATCATGCCCTAAGAACTAGATATGTTCAAAGAACAATAGATGGAAATAATATCTCACCCATATGCAGGAAGTGGAATATGAAAGACGAGACCATAAACCACATAGCAAACGAATGTCCGGTGCTTGTATAGAACCAGTAAAAAAAGAGGGATGATTCAGTAGCAAAAGCCCGCCACTGGAGCCTGTGCAAAAAACACCTGCTAACTTGCAGTGATAAGTGGTACGAACACCAACCTGAGGGAACAATAGAAAACCATCAGGCAAAGATCCTCTGGGACTATGATATCAGAACAGATAGGGTGCTAGTGCCAGTAGACCAGACGTGACGTTGATTGACAAAATCACGAAGAAAGTATCACTCATTGATGTTGCAGTACCATGGGACACCAGTGTAGGTGAGAAAGAAAGAAAAAAATTGTTAAGTATCAAGACCTGAAAATCGAAATAAGAAGGATATGGAATATACCAGTGGAAATTGTACCCATAATCATAGGAACACTAGGCATGATCCCAAGATCCCTGAAAAGGAATCTGGAAAAACTAGATGCCGGAGTAGCTCCAGGACTCATGCAGAAGAGAGTACCATTAGAAACAGTGCACATAGTGAGAAAATTGATGGACTCCTAAGGAGGCAGGATGCAACCCGGAACTCCACACTATAAAAACCACCCGGTCGAATAGGATGACTGTGATAGAGCAAAAAAATAAAGTAAAATAAAATAATAATAATAATATCCCAGTAATTTATCATGTTTTTTTAATTTATGGTGTTTACTATTTTTTTATTTTTCAATTAATATATATATATATATATATATATATATATATATATATATATATATATATATATATATATATATATATATATATATATATATATATATATATATATATATATATATATATATATATATATATATAAATCATCAACACACAATCACGTGTGGAACAGAAATAAATTTCTGACTCACGTCGGATCGAACCCAGGTCTCTCAGGTGGAAAGAAAGCAAGGCGTTACCCACTGGGCCATACAAGTCTAAAAGTAGTTGGAACCTGAGGCAACTGCACCCAAGGAATTACCTGGGCAAGCTAACTGCTTGCATACCAGCGAGTTTTCCCCAACTTCCCGACTCAGCAATGACCCAATAGACAACATTTCATTCGAATTATCCCTTCTGAGTGAATAAGATAGAAATCATCAACACACAATCACGTGTGGAACAGAAATAAATTTCTGACTCACGTCGGGATCGAACCCAGGTCTCTCAGGTGGAAAGCAAGGCGTTACCCACTGGGCCATACAAGTCTAAAAGAAGTTGGAACCTGAGAGCAACTGCACCTGAGGAATTACCTGGGCAAGCTAACTGCTTGCATACCAGCCAGTTTTCCCAACTTCCCCGACTCAGCAATGACCCAATAGACAACATTTCATTCGAATTATCCCTTCTGAGTGAATAAGATAGAAATCATCAACACACAATCACGTGTGGAACAGGAATAAATTTCTGACTCACGTCGGGATCGAACCCAGGTCTCTCAGGTGGAAAGCAAGGGCGTTACCCACTGGGCCATACAAGTCTAAAAGAAGTTGGAACTTGAGAGCAACTGCACCCAGGAATTACCTGGGCAAGCTAACTGCTTGCATACCTTAGAGTTTTCCCCAACTTCCCGACTCAGCAATGACCCAATAGACAACATTTCATTGAATTATCCCTTCTGAGTGAATAAGATAGAAATCATCAACACACAATCACGTGTGGAACAGAAATAAAATTTCTGACTCGTCGGGGATCGAACCCAGGTCTCTCAGGTGGAAAGCAAGGCGTTACCCACTGGGCCATACAAGTCTAAAGAAGTTGGAACCTGAGAGCAACTGCACCCAGGAATTACCTGGGCAAGCTAACTGCTTGCATACCAGCTTTGAGTTTTCCCCAACTTCCCGACTCAGCAATGACCCAATAGACAACATTTCATTGAATTATCCCTTCTGAGTGAATAAGATAGAAATCATCAACACACAATCACGTGTGGAACAGAAATAAATTTCTGACTCACGTCGGGATCGAACCCAGGTCTCTCAGGTGGAAAGCAAGGCGTTACCCACTGGGCCATACAAGTCTAAAGAAGTTGGAACCTGAGCAACTGCACCCAAGGAATTACCTGGGCAAGCTAACTGCTTGCATACCAGCGAGTTTTCCCCAACTTCCCGACTCAGCAATGACCCAATAGACAACATTTCATTCGAATTATCCCTTCTGAGTGAATAAGATGAAATCATCAACACACAATCACGTGTGGAACAGAAATAAATTTCTGACTCACGGGGATCAACCCAGGTCTCTCAGGTGGAAAGCAAGGGCGTTACCCACTGGGCCATACAAGTCTAAAGGAAGTTGGAACCTGAGAGCAACTGCACCAAGGAATTACCTGGGCAAGCTAACTGCTTGCATACCAGCGAGTTTTTCCCCAACTTCCCGACTCATAATGACCCAATAGACAACATTTCATTCGAATTATCCCTTCTGAGTGAATAAGATAGAAATCATCAACACACAATCACGTGTGGAACAGAAATAAATTTCTGACTCACGTCGGGATCGAACCCAGGTCTCTCAGGTGGAAAGCAAGGGCGTTACCCACTGGGCCATACAAGTCTAAAAGAAGTTGGAACCTGAGAGCAACTGCACCCAGGAATTACCTGGGCAAGCTAACTGCTTGCATACCAGCAAGTTTTCCCCAACTTCCCGACTCAATGACCCAATAGACAACATTTCATTCGAATTATCCCTTCTGAGTGAATAAGATAGAAATCATCAACACACAATCACGTGTGGAACAGAAATAAATTTCTGACTCACGTCGGGATCGAACCAGGTCTCTCAGGTGGAAAGCAAAGGGCGTTACCCACTGGGCCATACAAGTCTAAAAGAAGTTGGAACCTGAGCAACTGCACCGAGAAATTACCTGGGCAAGCTAACTGCTTGCATATAGCCAGTTTTCCCCAACTTCCCGACTCAGCAATGACCCAATAGACAACATTTCATTCGAATTATCCCTTCTGAGTGAATGAAAGAAATCATCAACACACAATCACGTGTGGAACAGAAATAAATTTCTGACTCACGTCGGGATCGAAACCCAGGTCTCTCAGGTGGAAAGCAAGGGCGTTAACCACTGGGCCATACAAGATGATTTCTATCTTATTCACTCAGAAGGGATAATTCGAATGAAATGTTGTCTATTGGGTCATTGCTGAGTCGGGAAGTTGGGGAAAATGCTGGTATGCAAGCAGTTAGCTTGCCCAGGTAATTCCTTGGTGCAGTTGCTCTCAGGTTCCAACTTTTTAGACTTGTATGCTCCAGTGGGTAACGCCTTGCTTTCCACCTGAGAGACCTGGGTTCGATCCCGACGTGAGTCAGAAATTTATTTCTGTTCCACACGTGATTGTGTGTTGATGATTTCATCTTATTCACCCAGAAGGGATAATTCGAATGAAATGTTGTCTATTTGGGTCATTGCTGAGTCGGGAAGTTGGGGAAAACTCGCTGGTATGCAAGCAGTTAGCTTGCCCAGGTAATTCCTTGGGTGCAGTTGCTCTCAGGTTCCAACTTCTTTTAGACTTGTATGGCTCCAGTGGTAACGCCCTTGCTTTCCACCTGAGAGACCTGGGTTCGATCCCCGACGTGAGTCAGAAATTTATTTCTGTTCCACGTGATTGTGTGTTGATGATTTCTATCTTATTCACTCCAGAAGGGATAATTGAATGAAATGTTGTCTATTGGTCATTGCTGAGTCGGGAAGTTGGGGAAAACTGCTGGTATGCAAGCAGTTAGCTTGCCCAGGTAATTCCTGGGTGCAGTTGCTCTCAGGTTCCAACTTTTAGACTTGTATGGCCCAGTGGGTAACGCCTCAATTTCACCTGAGAGACCTGGGTTCGATCCTCACGTGAGTCAGAAATTTATTTCTGTTCCACGTGATTGTGTGTTGATGATTTCTATCTTATTCATCAGAAGGGATAATTGAACGAAATGTTGTCTATTGGGTCATTGCTAGTATGGGAAGTTGGGGAAAATATGCTGGTATGCAAGCAGTTAGCTTGCCCAGGTAATTATTTGGGTGCAGTTGCTCTCAGGTTCCAACTTTTTAGACTTGTATGGCCCAGTGGGTAACGCCCTTTGCTTTCCACCTGAGAGACCTGGGTTCGATCCCGACGTGAGTCAGAAATTTATATATATATATATATATATATATATATATATATATATATATATATATATATATATATATATATATATATATATATATATATATATATATATATATATATATATATATATATATATATATATATATATATATATATGTATATGTATAGATATATATATATATATATATATATATATATATATATATATATATATATATATATATATATATATATATATATATATATACATGTATATATATATATATATATATATATATATATATATATATATATATATATATATATATATATATATATATATATATGTATATATATATATATATATATATATATATATATATATATATATAATATATATATATATATATATATATATATATATATATATATATATATATATATATATATATATATATATATATATATATATATATATATATATATATATATATGGACTAATTCCGTTTAGGTGTGGCGTCCAGTCGTGGACGTTTACAAACTGTTAACTAGTGGCCTCTTGGTTCTCATGAAGAAAGTATTCCTCTAGAAATGTTTCAGTCATGTCCCAATGTCACCTTAGCTGTTAGATTTAAACAATTCCCATGTCATGTGAGTTTATTGACCACGGTCGTACCTGTTTCCATGGCGCATGGCTGCAATTACTGTAGAGTTACGGATGCATATTATGTCACGACGCCTTTGGGGTTACATCCCTGCTAAGTATTTCTCTCGCAGGGCGTGTCACACCTCCATGTAGACAAAGCCGTCTTATCGGAGATAAATGTGTTATCCTCGGACACTGCCGTGTCAGGATAAGAAAAAAACTGGATCTTCTGTTAATGAAAATTTCTTTTTTTCCGGGTTATGTATTTCCATGAGGCTTAGTTATAAAATCTCTCAAAACATATGCATTTGCTACAGCTTTGTTTTGGATAGTGATAGGTCATGCTCCTAATTTGTGCTTGTTTCTGTGTGCGTGTTTGTGTGAACAGGATTGCAGTTACCTATGCTTGCTTCTTTTGGTGTGAGTTTAGTAATGTAGCTTCAGTTGATTATACTGTGATAGTCTTAAAAGGTCTCAACAAACACACCCGACAGACTTGCGTTGGGAGATCCAAGACATAACATGTTACACTGCAATACAAAATATTAGGGTAATTTAGTTACTAGGCATAAATAAGCTGTTTAAAAATAATCGTGGTTTGAGTGATATCTCAGTAAATCATAGTTATAAAACTCTAGGACAGTCACCAATAACCCAGAGCTGACGGAATCCCTACATGAAGAACATTTACCTAAATGAGGAAAGCCAAGATTCCAGGAACATAGATATTAGCAGAAACTTCGATTCCACATCCATTAGAAAGGGAATATATTATTACTACCCTCGTTTTCTTTCATTTACCTAATTCATTTTTATTATATCTGAGTTTCAACTCAAACTTTCCAACTGATAATGTAGAGGGAGAAAAAGACATCATCACTTTCTTTATCTACTCCCATACAAAAAAAAAAAAAAATTCTCAGCAGGAATCTATGTGAATCTGAGTTGTGTGACGTATGACAAAGGACTTGACCCATGAAGAAAGAAACTGTTTGTTACGTAAAATATAAGAAAGGAGTACATTTTTCTAAAAAAAAAAAAAAAAACACTTTTCGGTCATTTTCAGACATCACGAGGTCTGAGTGGCATTCTATTGTGACAAATCCTTTTTTATTTAATAGACAGATTTAACCGAGAGAGAGAGAGAGAGAGAGAGAGAGAGAGAGAGGTTATTTCAGTAAAATGTATTTATATATTGGAAGTATTGTAACAGCAGTAACTAGAAACAGCTCAACACTTCATCCCTTAAATCTAGAAGTGAAATGACAGCCAGAATAACAATAAATACCAGCTCGTGGTACAAGAGCAATAACTCTTAGATGATGTCCACTTGTTAACGTCTCCACACTAGCAGCGACAGCGAAGATATATTGCGAGAAAATGGCCATAGCATCGCAAGCACGAGGGGTTTCGGAGTGGGAATCTTGAAAACCATCAGTAAAGTCTGAGCATCGTTATGCGAAAGGTTTTGTTTCGCAAAGGGTTTTCACTTCCTTTTCAAAGCGTAGTATGATATTAAAATTGCTGGAAGCTAATCTTTTACCTTCTTACACTACCGAGAGCCTGTTTAAAATGATAGGCAAACGAATATGCTTAAATCGCATGAGGATGATTATATATCACTAAAAAAGTACAAAGTCATACGCCATGACAGATGTACAGACTGTTCGCTGTCTCTCTCTAATATATATATATATATATATATATATATATATATATATATATATATATATATATATATATATATATATATATATATATATATATATATATACATATATATACTCGTATATATATATATATATATATATATATATATATATATATATATATATATATATATATATATATATATATATATATATATATATATATATACATATACAAACACACAACAATATAACACACACACAAGAATTCCAAATAAATGACTCTTTTGTCGACGTCAGTATATATATAATTCGATTAAAATATATTTTTATGCTGTAGCAGGTAACCAGCTTTTCTCGTGTCTTTTTCCAGTAATAATAACACTCATAAGAGGATAACTTTTAATCACAGGTTGGACATTATGTAGGCTTTTTGTACTGAACGTCTACTGAGTGATTGAGATCATCTATTGAGGAATTAAGGGAAAATCTGGCGTGCTATCTATTCTTCTATGTAATATGTCATAATTTTCATTACAAGGAGAATGGGCTCCCAGATTACAAAATGCTGACACATTACTTAAAAGGAAACTTTCACAAGTATGCATGAAATTATATACATGGGGCAGAGCCTCTGTATAGTTATCGATATAGCGAAAGATAATTCCTGTTCTCACTTTTATAAAACCTGCCCCCTTTTGAGCATCAGCATCCCATAGGTACGATGAGGATAGGCAGGCAGTCTGCAGGCTTAGGGTATCCTTCGCTTAGGGTCTGACTCTCAAGGCAAAGTCGTTTCGAGTACATCCTTCCAGTCATCCGTCATTCGGGAGGGCTCTGTGCTAATTTGCAGTTGAGTGATGGAGCCGTTATTGAGAGTAGCGAGAGAAAGGCTGTGGAAATTGAGTGGCGAGGTACAAAGGCTCTCTTGTGGGATGACAACGTGTCACTCGGCCTATTAGTCAGTCTCCTTGCCAGTAAGTGATTGTAAGTTCATTTCTGGAATACATGGTTGGATGGATATATATATATATATATATATATATATATATATATATATATATATATATATATATATATATATATATATATATATATATATATATATATATATATATATATATATATATATATATATATATATATATATATATATATATATATGTGTGTGTGTGTGTGTGTGTGTGTGTGTGTATGTGTGTGCGTGCGTGTTGGCGTAATTTTAAACTCTCTTGACTGCCCAGTGATGAAAACAATCGTCACTGATCACCTGAGGTTCTCTCGGTCTGGATTTCAGATCTCCCATATGATGAATCACTTAGCAGTTATAAATCCCCTTCAGGTTTTATTTCCGATATTTGAAACTTAATGTTTCTGAATGTGAAAATGTCACTGTGATGTTATAAAATTCATATATATATATATATATATATATATATATATATATATATATATATATATATATATATATATATATATACATATATATATATATATATATATATATATATATATATATATATATATATATATATATATATATATATATATATATATATATATATATCATATCATATCATATCGTCCTGCTGCGGATACCACGGTACCCTCTTGGTGTGTACGAAAGTGGTCCAATAAATGGAAGATGATTGAGTACCTCATGGTGGCAATACTGTATGGTTCTGGGGCTGTAAATAGAGTTATTACCCTCCTTTTTTAGTATAGTTTCCCATTTATTTTTCTTGCTCCGTCACTGAAGCTTTTTTTTAGATTTTGTATCATGTTACGTTCTGAAAGAATGTATTATTTCTTTTTTTTTTTGCCTAGGCCATTACGCCGGTGGACAATTCTTACTACTGACGTAACATTGTCTTTTTTTTTTTTCAAAGAATGAGAAGTAAGATTGAAAAACAAATTTACCAGTGATATGATTTTAACACTACTTCGGTTGAAAGAAATACTTCTGCCATTACTTTCAAAACAATTTGATTAAGAGAACCGGATTCATTATGTGCTTTTTTTTTTTTTAAGTATCCACGACCTCCTTATTTCTGCCGTTTTTCTCGTTGAATATTTTGACGGAACGGCTTCTCATTTGGGAAACTTGTAAATTTCCGTTTTCCGTATACAAATGGGTTTTACGAGGAAAAGGTTTGAAAGAACCTTCAATATATATATTAATAATGCCATGAGTTATTATTTCTTCAGATTCTATGATGTGTGTATGCGTAATTTTCAAGAACGATGTTTCTTCTTAATATATTGTGAGTAAATACTGAATCTAACCAATATATACCCTTTGTGGTCCTTTTCGACATATACATCTTTTTTTTCCAGAAATATGCCAGTAGACTCTTTATCTATTATTTATAACTTAAAAAGGAGAAATAAATCTAATAATATTCAAATATGTTAAATGAGGGTTACATTCGTACAGAATATCTGAAATTTATTAATTTTATCCAATTAACTACTTTTTAGTTTTCTGTAAAAGAAAACTATTGAGATGGGTATTTGTCTGTCCGTCCGCACTTTTGCTGTCTGCCCTCAGATCTTAGAAACTACTGAGGCTAGAGGGCTGCAAATTGGTATGTTGATCATCCACCCTCCAATCATCAAACATATCAAATTACAGCCCTCTAGCCTCAGTAGTCTTTATTTTATTTAAGGTTAAAGTTAGCCATTATCGTGCGTATGGCACCGCTATAGGTGCCAACAACACAGGCCACCACCGCGCCGTGGCTAAGCGTTCCATACAGCATTGTACGCTGTACAGAAAACTCGACTGCGCCGAAGAAACTTCGGTGCATTTTTTTACTTTTTTTTATGGCTAAATTATCAATCAATAAAAGCTCAGAAAAAAGGCGATGTTGTTTGTTCGTTTTCCATTTTCTTATTTTTGTAGCGATAGTTAAGGTTACAGTGTATTTCATGTAGATTCAGTCATGTTTTCGCCGATTTCTTATTTACCCTTTAAGCATATTCCCTTTATCAGCGATTTTCCTGTTATTTTACATCCTTTTATAATTTAAGTTTTTATGGTTTATTTATTTAAAGTATGGTGTTCATCACTCGTATATCCTGTATCAGAAAACAAATGCAGAAAATAGATCAGCTCAAATGTAGTTCTTTTACAGTCATCAATTGGTTGCTTTCTCACCCTACCAGTACCAACGTGCAAATCCGTTTGTGTTTTGACCATTTCCAGGGACACGAAATAGACAGTAATCCAGTAATTAACTGCTCCTGAAATAGACATATTCATATATTGAATTATACAGAACCATCAAACAAACAAGAGTAATTAAACTGACGACGGAAAAGAAATTTAAGTGGCGAGTACCAATTTCAATCACAGACGATAATCAATTTATTTTTTACTATCAAACTACCTTTCTTCCCGTTCGATCGGACGTATAATTAACATTATTGGCCATTGGGGTAATTATCTTCCAGCGACTGAAACAATTGTGTGTACTTATAATGACACTGATTAGTCTTTTCGTCTTGATAGTCCTTCTAATATATCTGATTATTTTTTTACTGGAATAATCCTCTAATCAACCACATTTCTCTAATTTCAATGTTTGGGCTTTATTGTGCATTCTATTTTTAATGCTAATTTGCATGTCATCATTCCAAAAGATATTTTTTCTACGATGATTATAGGTATACTTTCAATCTTGTTCTCATGATAGAAATACTTTGACTTCCTAAAGTCAAACTCTTTTATGAACATCGTTAACAACGAAGTAAATACGATGTCCTTCTATAATATGCTGAACACTTAAGGATATGTTTAGAACGCCACCGTTCAGCTTACATAATTATGATAAGTACCTAATGAGCTTAGATATGTTTGGATTATCATTAACTAAGTAGCCTTGGAATGAAAAAGAAAGTTGCAGTTCTGGTTAGTGACAGCAAAGAGAATCACACGATATTACTGGAAAATGCATGCTTCTACAGTCACTGGTGATTAAGTAGCTTTACTGGCTGATTTATGACCATTCCTGATTTAAAGCAGAATTATGTGTTCATGTGTTTCTGTTTGTATGTCTGAAACATAATGCCCTCACCAGTAGCCAATTCCTGTTTCAACTATGACATTTATCACAACTGACCTAGACATTGAGCTTACTCTGCACATCGGTTTATTATAGACACAACGTTATGATCAAAATTAAAGAGAGAGAGAGAGAGAGAGAGAGAGAGAGAGAGAGAGAGAGAGAGAGAGAGAGAGAGAGAGAGAGAGAGAGAGAGAGAGAACTTTAATCCTAACTGGGAGACGCACAAGTTACATTGATTTCTTAGCACAGATCCATTTGACATTTGATTTAATCTATGATCACCAGAATAATAGTAAACGAAACAGAAGTAAAGAATCCAAGAAGCTTTCTTTCATTTATTGAGAACAGATGAAGCAATATCTCTTATAAAAATATTCCTTAATTTTCTTCACCGTCTGTTAAAATGACGGTTTCGTCCCGTCAACAAATGTTGCACGACAATTGACTCGTTCAAATATTATATTCAAACCCCATTCCGTTCCTATCATGTATTCATAAACTCTAGCCCAGCGAGTTTGCAAAAGCAAAGCCACCTGAGAAATATGCGATTCCGAGCCCACTGTGTTCAAAGGCAACGGGGAAGAGTCATTCTATAAAGCCATTCAGGTCCTTCCCTTCTAGCGAAGAACAAACAAATTTCAGAAGGAAATTCAGCAGTTGAGATTAACTCAAACTCTCGTTCAGTGAACTGACTTTCCATTTTGGACTGTCGTGAAACGCATTTTTTTTTCTTTGTAGAGGATGAGGTGTCTGTTATTCCACTTTTTTTTTTTACTACCCCTCTGCAGAATATATATTATTTAGACATTTCCTCTTACTACTTTGACTACCAGCAAATAACTCGGCGAAGGTGAAGAGTTCAAAGCAAAAGTCACAAAGGATTTCTTTGTACTGGTGGCCCGTCACTGTCTTAGCAATAAGACCCAGGATGCCCCAAGTGGCTTATATTATCTCCGGTTGTTCAGCTATAGGTTTTAAACCCATCCCTAAAGTATTTACCTGGAGGCAGATGGCGGTTTTCCCTCCACCTTCTCTGTACCTCATCATCGCTGGGACGAGATGTCATTAAGTAGTGAGTCAAAAACCATTGGTATGGTTGACAACACCTCACATTTAGGACATCCCATTGGTTGGTTCCCGTACGGGACAACCATAGAGCCTTTTGGTTCCTGAACTGGGAAACCATAGAGTCCATTAGTTCCTGAACGGGGCAACAATAAAACCCATTGCTTCCTGAACAAGGCACCATGAACCCCATTGGCTCCTGAACCGGGAAACAATAGAGCCCCTTGGTTGCTGAACAGGTCAACTATAAAGACCTATGGATCCTGAACGGGCAACCATAGAACCAATTGGTTCTGGACAAGGCAACCATAGAACCTCTTGGTTCCTCAGCGGGGCAACTATAAAACAGACCTTTGGTTCTTGAACGGGGCAACCACAGAGCCCTTTGGTTAATGAAAAAGAAAACCATGAAGCGGCAGTTACCCACTTTGTTTTTTTATTTTTATTCCCTGGATTTTGTGAGATACTGAACTGTAATGGGTTCTTGGCGTTTTTAAAAACATTTGGACCATACAGTCTTGATCTATTTGTATATGATATCTTTTATGTGACTTATTTGATATATCAGTTTTGGGATGCTTGGGTATCTAGAATTCGCTGATTGATAGCTGTATGTCCTCTGGCTTACATCTGATAACTCATGAATGAAGAATGTCTTTACACTTCGCTCCTTCCCGCGATTGTAAATTGTTCTCTAATCAATAAACGCTTTTAGTTCTGTAACATGAGAGTACTCCTCTCACCACTTTTCTATTGATTGAAAAATTTAAGATTCTAGTGAAAGAGTATTTGGTTCCGTGAAGATCTAAGTGTTTCACCAATAAAACCATTTTCTCGATACTGAATAAAATATGATTGATTAATTCAAAGTAAAACACTGTAATTCAGAAGATTAAAATATATACAAAGTGGTTTATTTATTCAAATTTGGTGTTCGTTTGGTGTTCCTGGAAGGTCAATATACTCAAACTAAAGCACAATAAATATTGCTTACATACTTAACTTATTATTATTATTATTATTATTATTATTATTATTATTATTATTATTATTATTATTATTATTATTATTATTATTATTATTAACCAAACAAAAACTTCTTTCAATTTTCTTCTGAAGATGGAAAAAGAAACCCAAGATTCTTGTGTATACCTTATTTACTGGTAAATATTTACATTTACTTTGATCTCGAGTACTTTCGGGTCCTAACTGTGACCCTTTTTCAAGAGATGAGGTAGTCAGGCTGGTTCAAGGCCTTGAACCAGCCTGACTACCCTCATCTCTTGAAAAAGGGTCACAGTTAGAACCTGAAAGTACTCGAGATCAAAGTAATATGTAAATATTTACCAGTAAACAAGGTATACACAAGAATCTTGTGGGTTTCTCTTTCCATTATTATTATTATTATTATTATTATTATTATTATTATTATTATTATTATTATTATTATTATTCAGTAGCCTGAAATTTCAAGCCTTAAGGCTTTCGATGAGGTTGGTTAATTTCAGGATAATAATAATTAATAATAATAATAATAATAATAATAATAATAATAATAATAATAATAATAATAATAATAATAATAATGAATTAGTTTTACCTAAGTGATACAACCGCCTTCAAAGCAAATGTGGCATCAAGCAATTTCATCACAGACACTCAGCATCGAAATCACTTAATTGAATCAAAGTTTGCTTTAATCTAACTACGCCAGCCAATCAATCTAGGTTCATTAGTTAATCAAATTAATCCTTCAATCAGAGTTAGGACAACGATCGACCTACTTCTGATATACGAGCAATTTCCACATTACTTGTTAGTTCCCCCTGCACGATGTTGTAATTCGTGTTGTATACTGAATGTTATCTCGATATTGTGTGCATCTAACACACGCACACTTACAAATACGAGGTTGTATGTGTTAAGTACACGGCAGTATTCGACATATTAGCCTACACAACAACAGAACTTTTCTGTCTTTCTTTTTTTTTAAGTCTTCAGCTGAAAACCCTTCTAGGCAGAGTCAACAGAGGGTTCCAAAGGGAAATCATCCTGCAGAAAAGAGAGAGAGAGAGAGAGAGAGAGAGAGAGAGAGAGAGATACAAGTCATACCAAAAGGTGTTAAATGAATAATCATGAGGAAATAGAAAATAAAGCCGTTACACCTGAAATTCAAGAGACGTCAGCAGAGAGCAGGAATGAAATTGTCGCTCGCTTAAATGCTTGGAGGTTAGAAGTTGCCATAATTGCACTTGGCAAACTATTCCACTTTTTAATTGTAACCAAGTCGAAGCTCCAGCAAACTGAAGTAGGAAACCTGATGCTAGAAAACGTCACATCGTTTGAAGAAATGAAATGCTCAGTGCGTTCTTGGTATGAAGACGTCAACGACCAGTCATATATTCCGCTATATTGCTAAATGGGCTACGATGGAAGTACCCCGCATCTTTTTCAGATTCTTTCTATTCCTCGTAAAGAACCTTGAGAAAATGGCTTATTCGTAAGACGGAAGAGGATGTTTAGAGGAAACCCCTTGCTTGTTATGACGAGTGGAAATGGATAAAGGAATGGATATGTAGACCTAATAAAGTTGCCGAGAGGTACCATTCAACCCCGCCATTGGAGGTTATGATATTATTTAAAGGCTCAGGAGCCATCTGAGGCCGACCGATGAGCCATTCGTCTATATTACCAGTGTGAGACCCCTGCATATATCAGGTGGGTTCCAAGTAATGTTCGGTGGTACCACAGGATCATGTGGTTACGCTGTTAGTTACCTCGTAAAAGGTTGTCGTATTTGGCCGAATCCCGTTTACTTTCTCTGTTACGGTGAAGGATAATTTTAGTTTTCCAGTTATCAGTGTTTTGTATATTTCATTTATTTGCATTTCTGCATAACCGTTATATCTGCAAACTAAAATTATCAATGATTAATGTGCAAAATGTGCATATAATTTTCACTGTATATTCTTTTAAACTAAAAACAGAAGCCAGAATATATGACTACATACTAGTATGTGAACATTACCTATTCTTAGTTAATATTTGAGTAAGCTAGTGTTAGTTGACAAAAGTTTAATCATTGTTTATGGAAACGCATGCGTGTCTGTTAGTATGTCTCCACTTTTCCGTCAACAGATAATTAATCAATAAGTAATGAACAAATGCTTGTTCCTGCTCTAATTTGAATAATTCAACGTAGTTACCTTTCTGTTCGCTTTTCGTAATTATAAATTTCATGCTTCCTAACTTCTCCATTTATCTTTGTTTAAGCATTTCTAGTAAGCTTTGAATCAACAAAATTAAAAACTTTGGGAAAGTTAGATTGGTTCCCAAGAGTAATTAATACCAAGTCGAGGACTTAAAAAAAAAAAAGGAGAAATTTAAAAAGTTTTTGCTAGATAATTTCGAATGTTGCCTGATGAAATCGCTGACGCTCTATTGTTGTTTCTGGGTAGAGTGGTTATGCCATTCAGTATATAAGTTATTCCTAATATTTACCTTGTTTTGGCTTTGATCCATCTCAATTCAAGTGCAAAACAACTGGAAGAAAATGTAACGCCTTAGACAATTTGTAACCTGTTTTGGAATGTTAATTTTCCCACATGATTCACTTGTGTTCCAGAGCGTTTTCATTTTTCTGACTAAACACAACCCCCACCCTAAAAAAAAAAAAGGAAAGGTCTTAAAGGAAATGTCTAAAGTATTCAAAATCTTAACTACATGGGGGTAAATACTATCTTATTATTTACGGCCATCAAGTAAATTTTATGCAGTCTTCTACATATGAACTGCACCATGGGCTACAGAATAACTAATATTTCCAATTATATGATCACTACCTACATAATTTGGTGCTCAGACCATCTTTTGTCAAAATATCACAAGATGATTGTTTCATTTATATTTAAAGGACACATATATGCATTTCATAGCTTCAATGCTTTAAGTTGTTATCGTGGAAGGTTTGGAGTGAGAGCGAACTAGGTCGAGAGATTTGATGCAAGATTGCTGAAACAGTGCATAGTTTGATTCCTCAGCTCTTTGCGCGAGAAGCTCAGCAATATTGGAGATCAGGTGATCTCCGAAGCGCTATGTATATTCGTGAGTACATGCGTTACTTTGATCTAGATTATGCCAAAATCTGCCCTAAAAGTGAGTTTGATCGTTCATTAACGTGATAGAACTGCAGTTATCCAGTCATAACTTTGAAGTGGTTCCAGGCTTTGAAAATCGCCAGATAAGGTAGAGTCTCAAATCTCTGTTGTTATGGGAGAAAATTGAACTTGTGATTTTTACCATGACTTTCTAATCATTATGAACTTATGAACTGGTGTGGGAAATTTAATATGAATATTCATACCTCTTTTATATTATTATTTTGTTATGTTACGTTTGCCATATCTTGGTTATGCATTTTACACTTTCCATTATTGTGTTTTGTATTTCATATATTTTTGGGAGTTTTCTATCATATTTAATTCTTTCGACAGATGTCTGTGGACTTGTGGGAATAACATGGTGGACTTGTGGGAATAACATGGTGGACTTGTGGAAATAGCTGGGTGGTTTGATAAAGAGGGCACATGCAAGTCATTTGGAATGTCAGTCTCTTTATGTGGTAGACTTTTTTGTTTTTTTGACATGACGTTTAGTTGTTGATTTGGGAGTATGTGAGATTTTGTGTATTTCCAGGCTATTAGCTATAATGAGACTTCTTTAGTCAGAAGTGCTTCGTAATTTAGAGTTTAGTTATCTGACTCGATAATTCATTTATTATGCATTTTAATCTTTGCTTTGTTTTATTCATTTCTTGTTGGGTTGTTTGAATAATAAACCTATTTTTGTAGGAAAGATTGTGTTTCTTTAAATAGTCCATTTAATTACTTGTGAGAATGAGTGAGGTCGGTGAGAGAGAGAGAGAGGCTGAGAGAGAGAGAGAGAGAGAGAGGGGAAAAAGTGCTGGTGAGATCAGGGTCAAACCTTTTTACGTCTTTTTCCTGAAGTTAGATCGCTAAGATCACGCTACGTACACTTCCAAAACAAGTGTTGATCTGTTCCCTGTAACAGATGTTAATGGTGGCAGCGGTAAAAAGTTAAATAGTCTTAATTAGGGTAGCGAAAGAGGGAGATTACTAATAGACTAATTGATAACGTTGATGCCCAAGACACAGACTAGCCTCGGGGCAGAAGCGACCAGTCAGTCTTAAGAGGGCTGGTGCGATAAGAGTGTCGAGTTACGTGTGTAATACGGGGAATCTTTTTTTTTCCGTCTCTATTCGAGTATTGGGAGTGGGGAGTTGTGAAATAGATCTGGGTGATCTCTAGAGCAATTTTGGGGTTAACAAAATACCCAAATAAGTGTGATTAGTGGCGATTGTGAGTTAATTAAGTTAAATGGTGATCGTGCGATATTTATGCTTAACCAAGCAATAGTGGGAAGTCAACACCTTCCATTTTCTTTCGAGTTGGCGACGTCACAAGTTGCACAGAGCTCCGTTTTCTGTTTCAAATTGGTGAGTACCCCATTCTCGTAAGTTGCGCAGAACTCCGTTTTCTGTTTCACGAGTGATAGGCGCTCAGTTTTCTGTTCTTCTTTTAGAGGGGGTAACTTTTGCTTTTCCCTAGTGTTTCATGCTGCTACGCTCAGGGCGTGTAATCACTTACGAAATGCCGGACGATGCAGCAAGCGCACCGCAATCAATTGTGGTACATAGGGTGACGAATGTCAATGCGGGAATTACTAATTTTAAAGGGTTAGTTGACGGGAAGCCAACCCAAAATATAGAAACTTTCATTGAGTCAGTGAACAATTATCTGAATTCCAAGAAAATTACGAATGGCGCTGAAGCTTTAACAGAGGCTAAAGCGTTTCTAGATCTGGACAAAGGAGATATTGGGAAACGGGCACGCAGTTTCGGGTTCAGAAGGTGTAAAACTTGG
>NC_089747.1:56187766-56235266 GCF_040412425.1 Macrobrachium rosenbergii
TACTTATGGATGTAAGTATGTATGTATATATATATATATATATATATATATATATATATATATATATATATATATATATATATATATATATAAGCATGTATGTATGTCTGAGTCTGTGTGTATCTCATATTTGGATATATATATATATATATATATATATATATATATATATATATATATATATATATATATATATATATATATATACATATATACATATAATTAACTTTGGAAAAATTAGATTACTACTCGCTAGATAACGGAGGAAATCAGCACAGCTTTCAATTTCACTTTCACACTTTAACCAATGAATTATATACAGTATATATATTATATATATATATATATATATATATATATATATATATATATATATATATATATATATATATATATATATATGTGTGAGTATGTGTGTGTCTGTGTGTGCTTCTTAGAGGACCTAAATGGTAGAAGTTTCAAAAAGAAGAGATTCTTTCTTTCCATGCTTTCAGAGGGTCGTCTCCTCCATCATCAAGGAACCAAATAATGAAAAAACACATTCATGTCAGATGTAGATATAAGCATAAGGTCGTCAACGACTAACGTTTTTCTAATCCTGGCTTGTGACATGGGTATTATGTCTCGTCCCGGGGGCATCGCAAATGCAACTGGACGAGACCAGGTTACAGGGCAGGATAAGGAGAAGAAAGCCGTTCACGATCTTGTGCTTATATACACATATGACATGGTTGCGTTATTTCCATTATTTGGTTCCTTGAAGATGGAGAGAGACGATCCTCTGAAAGCTTGGAAACTATGAACCTCCTCTTCCAACCTTCCTTATCGTTTAGATTCTCTGCGATATGTGAGTGTGTGTGTGTGTTCGTGCGCATATATGATTACATTTACTGATGCAAATTGGTTACTTTTGTATCTGCATTCAGAATTTTTTGAGTGTGTGTGTATGTATATATATATATATATATATATATATATATATATATATATATATATATATATATATATATATATATATATATATATATATATATATATATATATATATATATATATATATATATATATATATATATATATATATATATATATATATATATATATCTTTTACAAAATGTTCTGCTGTTCGCCCCTCTGCATTATTTTAGTATGGATATTATTCTAACAAAGACAGGACAGCATCTCTGTCGAAGCTAGAAGAATGCAGGCAGGGAGGTAGACTGTGTTTTCAAAAAAGTAACGTCCTTTAGTAGCGGATAGGTTACCATTGGGGACCTAACCCACAGGGAGGGTTTTTACCAAATCGCCTCTAGTGAAGGTATTCTTAAGCTTCCTTTTTCCCTGTTCTACGCATTCGGTGATGTTTTGTCAAATTTTCAGACTGCTGGAGGCTACATACAAGCATTGCTGACGGGAACAACAGCACCCTGACCTGACCCACAAAAGGCAAAGAGAGATACCCCTCCGTCGGAGGAAGCACACACGTTCATGCGCCGACTAACCCTGTCCTTTGTTCTTTATTCTGTCTGTTTTGCCTAAGTGAATAGACGATACACATTGTTCAAGAATACTGATCGTCAGTTGCATTGCGCAAACAGCCCACGTAAATGGTAAGCCTGGAATTGACAAGTATTGCAGATTGGTGGCAACTCTTCCTCTGTACTTATTTTCCATTTTTTCCCCTTCCTCCACCATTTACGAGAACCTGGTATAACCGCACTTCTTTTATGAAGTCTAGTGTATGAATAATGATCATTGCCTAGTGAAATTGCATAAGCTATTCCCGTGCAGTAAGCAGGTATTAGGGAAAGTCAAGCGTAAGTAAAATTTCAGGCAAGCCTTAGATCCTGATATCCCCACTGTTTTGGAAGAATAGCTTTACCAATACTAAACTTGTGTGTGGTAGCTGCAAGAGTAAGAACACCATTGCGTTATTATTTACTGAAGCAGGGAAAATTAACTGTGTGCAACGTCGACAGAGTGGTTCATTTAATTTCCCTTGCTATCACAGCACATTTTTCTTCGTTGGGACTAGGTGGGTAACGAAGGGGTTTGATGTTATTTATTTGTTACAGAATTAATCCAGTTATTCACTATGTAGTTCTGACTGGCGACCTAATCCAATTAAGTAATTGTCTGTCTTTTGGGGGTAACTTTAGCTTCAATTGACAGTTTACATGTGTCTTCGGCAGAGCAGGGCTGCATAAATTACAATAATTAGCCAAACTCATTAGCCAAAAGCCCACATGTAGCAATATATATATATATATATATATATATATATATATATATATATATATATATATATATATACATACACATACATACACACACACAAACATATATATATACACATATGTATATATATATATATATATATATATATATATATATATATATATATATATATATATATATATATATATATATATATATATATATATATATATATATATGTATATATATATATATATATATATATATATATATATATATATATATACATACACACAAACACAAACATATATATATACATATATGTATATATATATATATATATATATATATATATATATATATATATGTATATATGTATATACTGTATATATATCTATATATAATGTGTGTGTGTGTGTATGTGTGTGTTAGATAACAGGACCTCATTTAAACTGGATGGTATCTAACGGAATATTTATTCAGCAAGAGTTACAAGTTTTCTAGGACTAACAGTCCTCATCGTCTGGTATCCGTAGAATCAGGACTGTTAGTCCTAGAAAGCTTGTAACTTTTCCTGAATAAGTATCTATATAGATACCATCCAGTTTTAATAGTCCTATTATATAATGCATTAATGTACAGAACAATTGTGTAAGAATAAAGTTTATAGATATATATATATATATATATATATATATATATATATATATATATATATATATATATATATATATATATATATATATATATATATATATAATTATAATATGTGTGTGTATCTTCGAGGAAATCCCATTTCAAATGTAATGGCGACATTTCGACCAGTATGCCTCATGCAATTTTTCCCTCATGTCTTTTGGATTTTGGCCAAAGAATAATTTCTCTTTAATAAGATTCGAATTGAATCCTCCTCCGAGATGCGAGGGAAGTCAACAAGGTTTGAGGAGAGATTAATTATATTCTGTCTGAAGACAAGAATAAAGAATTCTAAATTCATCATGGAAATGTTCTTTGTACACGATACCTTAAGGTTTTTATATTTTCCTAAATTTCTTACTTATATCTTAATAACCAAAGCTATGATTTTTTGTTTGTTTAAGATTTCATTTCATTTACATTCGTTCCGTTTTATCATTCTGCCTACCAAGTCGGTAATGTACACGCTTGCTCTTATCTTTTCCATTAAATGTTTTTCTTCAACTGATTTATACTCTAGTTAAGGTGTTACACAGTTTCTTTTCTGTTTTGATTTGTTGTTAAGTCGGGAAACCTTACGGAACACATTGCACTGCAGAAGAAGACATTGTTGCTAATAGATGATGCAAATTATAAACATAGATGAAATTTTACATGCAATATATATATATATATATATATATATATATATATATATATATATATATATATATATATATATATATATATATATATATATATATATGTGTGTGTGTGTGTGTGTGTGTGTGTATGTATGTTACGGACCAATTCTTAAATACTTAAAAGTTTATTGCCGCCAGATTCAGGAGCATAACATATTTTAATTTATAGTCCTTTTATCACTTTATATATATAGCTTGAGCTTTAATAATAATGATCTTCAGCAGAAGCATTAGAGTAGAATAATAAAACATACGAAAAACATTTTAAATAATTATTAACAAAAGAAAAACCCATAAACGTATAAACGATGTAATGAAAAACGTTACAAAACAATCCAACTGAAAGTTACAAGAGTTAACTAGACAATGAAATTATGAGAGTTACAGTTTCTTAAACGGAGGTGAGGCAAGTATTATATAATTAATAATACTGATCCAAATGATCAGGGGGACACCCCAATGGAACATCTGCAAGAGGGACAAATCACATGGTCGCTATCAACAGTCAACAATAGGGCTAACTTCCTCGTTGAGACGAATCCTCATCAACTACATCGTTCGGGAATGTATACCGTGCAAGTTCATTGAAGCATTCAGCTTCCACAAAGCGCGCTTTCACCATAGATTCGCTACCTTCGTAGCCAACAATGCACGATTCCCAGGACGATCACCGAAGTATAGCCAAAATCACACTCGCAACGCACAAATACTAGAACGTCCACCCTCTTCTACTGCAGAGTTCCGTGTCCCGCCTGAAGTATATCTCACACCTCCACCGTCACCTGCTGTAACAGTAATATTGGCATATAATTAGGGAACTATGGTATTTTTAGAATAGGTAATAACCCCAAGCAGTAGTTTTGGAAAGAACTATTTCCTACAAACTAACACGGGATCGTAACACCCCCACCCTTAACAAAAAATCACATTGATTTTATGTAAAGTGAATGCTAGCAAGCAAAATAACCTTAGTAGCATCCGCAAAGAAAAACAAAGTTGTACACAATAATTCCTTTACAATAGTCAAGTAAAGTATACAATCTACAGACTAAAAACATAGGGAACCTTACAAAATCTCCTATAGAAAAATAAGCAGATTAATTACATATACAAAGCAAATATGTGGAATAACATCATTACACTCTAGACAGGGCATCTGGTATATTGTTATCTTTGCCCGGAATGTGAATAACTTCCAAATTATAATCCTGCAAAAACATTGCCCAGCGGGTAAGTCTACGGTTTTTATTATTGAACTGCTGGATGTATTTCAGTGGATTGTGATCTGTATATACTATAACTTTACCACTCTGAGCACTAATATATGCTACGAAATGCAGAAGAGCTAATATAAGAGCAAGAGCCTCTTTTTCTATCACTGAATACTTAAACTGATGCTTATTTAACTTTTTAGAAAAATATGAAAATGGATGACTTATTCCATCCTCACACACCTGCAGCAGAACAGCACCTACCCCTTGATCCGAGGCATCTACCGCTAGGCTAAAAGGAAGTTCAAAGTTTGGTGCCCTGAGAACGGGGCAAGAAGTCAACACACATTTAACTATTTCAAATGACTCTTTACATTTGTCATCCCACACAAATTTGGAATGCTTTCTCAACAAGTTGGTTAAAGGTGCAACAACATCTGAATAATTAGCAACGAAACGGCTGTAGTAACCACCCATTCCCAAGAATCTTTGCAATTCTTTCTTTGATGAAGGTATAGGGAATTCCTTAATCTTTGCAACATTAACCTCTTTAGGAAGTACTTCACCTTTCCCAACTACATGCCCCAAAAAATGTTACAGTAGCTTCACAAAAAGACAGATTTACTGAGATTAATTACCAAACCAGCATTGGACAGAGCAGTTAACAATTCCTCCAAAATCAACAGATGGGTTTCAAAGTCATTAGAATAAACGATGATATCATCAATATAAACAATACAATTTTTTATTCCCCAGCGGCGTTCCGCATACCAAAGGGCATCACTTCGAATTGATACAAACCATCAGCTGTCACAAATGCAGATACCTCTTTTGCTCGATTAGTCAAAGGGACCTGGTAATATCCTTTTAGGAGATCAATTTTCGTAATGAACTTTGAATTTCCTAGCTTATCAATGCAATCGTCAACACGTGGAATAGGAAAAGAATCTGCCTTTGTTGCTTTGTTGACCTTTGCGATAATCAATGCATAATCGACTTTGTCCATTCTCCTTTGCAACCACTACAATTGGTGAGCTCCACGAACTGCTGCTTTTCATTGCACATCTTCCGAATCATTGCCTTCAAAGTTTGGTGGAATCTTTCTACAACTCCTTGTGACTCTGGATGGTATGGGTAGAAGTTTTATGCTCAATTCCAAAATTCTTAAACTGCTGCAGCAATAGTTTTGATAAAAAATTAGTTCCACGATCAGACTGGATGGATTTAGGAAGACCAAACCTTGAGCAAGATCATTTGCCAAAACAACATCAACCTCAGGTATGGGAAGAGTATCAACAACCGCAAACTTAGACTCGCTGGCAACAATGTTCTTGACATTGCTGGATCTCAACCAATTTTCAAAATGTTTCTCCATTTCACGAGCAAACTCCACAAAAGTTTGATTGGAGGATTTTCGACTAACACGAAATTTTACTCCGTAGGCTTCAGGAACCATCTCATAAATCCTTAAAATGGCTTCTTTCACTTTAGCATAATCTTTACTATCTTCCAACGACAGAGAAGCCCAAGCCTTTAGAGCCTTCCCGGAAAAAGCAGTCTGAGCCATGAATGCCCCACATCCTTACTCCATTTGAAATTTTGCTACCTTCTCAAAGCAGAAAAATTCTACAACGTCACTCTCGTCAAACTTTGGTATGTACTTCAACATACAGGAATCTTCATTGCCAGAAATAGAGATCGGGAACCCGTCAACCTGGCCAATTCCAACTCATGATTACGTTTCTGCTGTTCATTTTCTAACTGCTTCATACTAAGTTTATGTTCATGCCGCTTCTGTTCATCTTCAAACTCGAGTTTTTTCAAATCCAGTTTCAGTCGAAGTTTCACCACCTCACAGTTTTCGTCGATTTCTTCCTCGACAAGCTTGAAGTCATCGCCATCTTCACCCGGAACAAGATGCACTATGATACCTTTCCTTATGTCATCATTAGTACTACTAACCGTAAACTCCAACTGTAAATAATCCGACACGACCAGCAGTTCCGACTTTTTAATAGTAAACAATTTACTACGCCAATTGTCTCTACTAAGAAAGCGAGCGGCATCTTCACTAGTTTCCATTTCCATGTTTTTCCCATTAATTACACCATCCAACCCAATGACACTGCTGAAGATCCCGCTGGGGATGCCAAAAAATATGTTTACGGACCAATTCTTAAATACTTAAAAGTTTATTGCCGCCAGATTCAGGAGCATAACATATTTAATTTATAGTCCTTTTATCACTTTATATATATAGCTTGAGCTTTAATAATAATGATCTTCAGCAGAAGCATTAGAGTAGAATAATAAAACATACGAAAAACATTTTAAATAATTATTAACAAAGAAAAACCCATAAACGTATAAACGAAGTAATGAAAAACGTTACAAAACAATCCAACTGAAAGTTACAATAGTTAACTAGACAATGAAATTATGAGAGTTACAGTTTCTTAAACGGAGGTGAGGCAAGTATTATATAATTAATAATACTGATCCAAATGATCAGGGGGACACCCCACTGGAACATCTGCAAGAGGGACAAATCACATGGTCGCTATCAACAGTCAACAACAGGGCTAACTTCCTCGTTGAGACGAATCCTCATCAACTACATCGTTCGGGAATGTATACCGTGCAAGTTCATTGAAGCATTCAGCTTCCCACAAAGCGCGCACTGTCACCATAGATTCGCTACCTTCGTAGCCAACAATGCACGATTCCCAGGACGATCACCGAAGTATAGCCAAAATCACACTCGCAACGCACAAATACTAGAACGTCCACCCTCTTCTACTGCAGAGTTCCGTGTCCCGCCTGAAGTATATCTCACACCTCCACCGTCACCTGCTGTAACAGTAATATTGGCATATAATTAGGGGAACTATGGTATTTGTAGAATAGGTAATAACCCCAAGCAGTTGTTTTGGAAAGAACTATTTCCTACAAACTAACACGGATCGTAACAATGTATATAATTATATATATATATATATATATATATATATATATATATATATATATATATATATATATATATATATATATATATATATGTGTGTGTGTGTGTGTGTGCATACATGTGTATGGACTTCCCTTTACCTGTGACTTCCTCTAATAAACACAATATTCTTTGGAAGCTTGAATTTCAAATCAATGGCCTCTCTGTGGCTTGTGTCATATGAATAGGGTTTATTCTCTGAAAAATAATAATAATAATAATAATAATATAATTTTATATTATTATTTGATCTGAAGTTTCATTAACGTGAAGTTTTCGTGGGATCAACAAGCTAGGTAAATCTAATGGTTTATTAACACCTATTTAATATTTCTGTTATTCACAGATGACCTCTGAGGTCTCATTTACTTATATGGTTATAGTCCATATCTTTTCCTTGCTGCAGAAAAATATATATATATATATATATATATATATATATATATATATATATATATATAACGATAAACAGGTGTCTTGAATAGCATTTTTTTTTTCTTGTCAGACCCTTTAATCTATGTCTCTAATGTGGGAAATGTTTTCACATTTAAGCAACATTGGCCAATAAAAGACGGTTTATTCGTTGCCAAAGTCGTAGAAAGGTGCCTCTCGGTCGTTTGATCTGAGTTTCATTAACGTGAAGTTTTCGTGGGATCAACGAAGCTAGGTAAATCCTAATGGTTTATTAACACCTATTTAATATTTCTGTTATTCACAGATGACCTCTGAGGTCTCATTTACTTATATGGTTATAGTCCACATATCTTTTTCCTTGCTGCGAATGCAGACTTCATCTGTTAAATAGTTAGGATTTATATTATATTATATTATGTTATATTATATTATATATATACATATATATATATATATATATATATATATATATATATATATATATATATATATATATATATATATTCACAAGGAAGAAATGAACGAAAATTGCAAAGTCTAATCTAACTAGTCATAGTAACTTCGGAGCACAACACGAGCAACAAAACATGCTGGTCATTAGTAGCGGAGGTAACATTTTAACATTAATTTCTATTATGCCCTCAGTTATCATTACTATACAACCATGTGCAGGTTGTAAGAATTTTAAAAGGAACAGTAAAAGGTGACGATCAAGAACGTGTGTCAGTGTGCCCGCGCCTGTTTTTATGTGTGTCTGTATGTAAGTGTTTGCAAACGCCCTTTTGTATCGAAGGCAAATCTCATTTGCATGCAATTTTTCCACGAGTCTGGAAGATTCACCTGAAGAATTCCTCTTTCATAAGATCCGGAATGAAACCTCTTCAGAGCTGCGAGGGAGGTCTCACAGGGAGAGAAAAGGATTGGGAACGTCTCTCTCTCTCTCTCTCTCTCTCTCTCTCTCTCTCTCTCTCTCTCTCTCTCTCTCTCTCTCTCTCTCTCTCTCTCAGGACGAAATGCTTCTTTTTCATGTCACTTTCAGGTGCCTTGTTGTTTACTATTTTTTTTTATATATGGAGCTTTGGACTATTTAGATATTGTGGTCGATAAGAATAGCATGTTATACTATGCATTATATATATATATATATATATATATATATATATATATATATATATATATATATATATATATATATATATATATATGAAATTTTTATCACACCGTGATTTTATATACAATCATGAAGCTACAAATGTCCTTAATATCGAAATCCTCATACCTCGGTATATCTCCGTTGGAGAATTGTCGCCGAAGGGGAATTTATATAAGTGATAAATGGTGGAATCGTGGGAACACGAACCACGACGAAAGCCTGATTCCAGCGACTCCAGTTGACGTAAACCATTGAGCCATCAAGAGATGGCTCAGTAGGTTTACGTCAACTTGAGTCGCTGAATAGGTTTCGTCGTCTGTGTCCTCTGATTCCACCATTTATCACTTATATAAATTCCTTCGGCGACAATTCTCCAACTGGAGATATACCAAAACCTTTCTGATATTGCGAGCATTTGTAACTTCAGGATATAATATATAGTATATATATATATATATATATATATATATATATATATATATATATATATATATATATTTCTGTTCCATACAGGAGAGTTTGCTCAACAATCCTGCATTCATTGACCCTGACATCGTAACCTCATGAATAATACAAGTCTCCTTTCATCCCTTTTTTTACCAAACGTGAAATTGAAAAAGTATTATTATTTACAATATTTGGTATTTAATCCATATCAGGAAATTTATGCTTTAATTGACTGTTTTAGCTTTGTGCATCATGACACTTCTACTGCTGTTTTACGCCCTGACATAACTGGCTCCCAGTTAACCTCTTATATTTTATATTGCTTTTATTAGGATGAGACAGGTTGACTGATTACGATATTTTTCTTCGCATATGTTTTCTGAAGAGTCAAATCGTTACGTCATAAATAAATTTTCTATGAATTTATATATATATATATATATATATATATATATATATATATATATATATATATATATATATATATATATATATATATATATATATATATATATATATATATATACACATACATATATTCTCGTTCCCACCTTCGTAGTAAATTGAATTAGTTGTTTGTTTGATATCAATCATCTCCCAATTTCCTATTCTCCATCATCATTACTCTCTCTGTCTAACATTAGTAATTTCCCCTTTCCACAAACTTTATTTACTTCCTTTCATTAATTTTCGTCTTGGCTTGAATCGGTGTCGCTCCTTATGAAAGGGGGAACTCCAAAAAGCTCTAAGGAAGTGGTCATCAGAATAATTGCTCTTGTGATGGAGCTGGGAAGGATTTGGAGACTATTCGTATGTGAAAATCCCTTTTAACTATTTATTCTTTTCTCTTCGATGAATGGCGAAACGATTTCAGCAGATGGAGAATATCATTAGCAAAGCATTCTTTTGTGTGATCTCATAGCAAAGCTTCATTACCAGGACTAAAATTTTACAAAAAAAAATATATGTTGCAGTATAAAACGTCTTAGCTGAATAAAATCGAATACAAATAATGAAGCGAGTAATCTTAAAACAATATGACCACTAAGAGAGTATGAAAGCCAAGGTTTGAATATGTGAAGGGAATATTACACCAACCCTCCTCTATGGAGGTTTAGTGTGGATATTAAAAATAAATTTTAAAAAATGATAATTAAAGTTATCTACGGGGTAAGATGTAGGGAGCGATGAAAACTGAAAAGTTGAAAATCCGGGAGACGCGAGAACGGTGAATAAGCATAAGTGACAAAAACGATCAAACTTTTTAAGGACGGTTATGTTATGTAGATGGAATGGATGATTGTAAGATTACGTAAGGAGTACAGCTTGATAGGGAGTTGGAAGAGGTATTTAACAGATAAAAAGAATAGTGCTATAAATAATGAAGTTATTTTGCGCGTGTGTGTGTATATGTATGTTTATGCATGTGTATGCATTTATATATATATATATATATATATATATATATATATATATATATATATATATATATATATATATATATATATATATATATATTATAAATGTATATATGTATATGTATGCATTTATATATACATATATATAATTTATTTATATATTATATATATATATATATATATATATATATATATATATATATATATATATATATATATATATATATATATATATATATATATATATATATATATATATATATATATATATATATATATATATATATATATATATACTAGAGAGAGAGAGAGAGAGAGAGAGAGAGAGAGAGAGAGAGAGAGACTACATATCTTTTCACAATATTTCACCCACATCCTGTCAATTTTTTCCTTCTTGTGCTATGTTACTATCATACAATCCTCCGAAATACTAACCCCAAATACTTCTCTTTCCTTCGTGATTTTGTCTTTATTTATATATTCATCACGTTCCATATTTTCGTGATTCAGTTATATATATATATATATATATATATATATATATATATATATATATATATATATATATATATATATATATATATATATATATATATATATATATATATATATATAAAGAAAAGGTAAAACCACTACTTGTACATAAAGCATCCTTTCTTCACGTATGACCACCGGTTTCGGTGTAACGGTCTCCATCATCAGGCCTGACAACAAAAAACACTGAAAGAAAAAAAGAAAAAATCACTAAAGCACAAACGATCATTGGAATACAATTGTTACACAAAAGTTTAAATAAATACTGGTAGTGTACAAGCATAAAGATCGAAACAAAGCAGCCTAAAAGAAACGAATACCTGCAATATGAAGGCATACACACACTTATACTAACAACTGAAAACACAGCATCCTCGTGGACCTCTTGTTGTTACTGAGGAGGGTTTCAGTTTTAAAGTGTACAGGCTTCCTACTGTTGCCATCTCCATGGGAACCTCTCACCTAGAGAGAATGGAAAATGAGTCTAAGCATAAACGGTGATCACTATTTTCTGCACGATCCCGTATGGCTCTGAATGGTGGTTTTGCTAAAAGTCTCTTTGTTCCATCAGATCTTCCTAGGTGTTCAAACCCTCGTATACGTGCTTGGCGCTTTGTTTTTCCCACGCAAATTGCATTACAGCAATTACACTCGTATTTATAAACATGAGATTGTATTTCTGGCGGTACGAAATCTTTGCACTTTAACAAGCTACCAATGGTGTACTTAGGTTTAGATACTACCCTGACATTAACTTGGGGATAAAATTCTCTTATAAATTTTTATAGTCTATTTTTATTGGGAAAACTCTTATTACTATAAAAAACATGGTGAAAAATAGCACCGCTTTATCATTGGCTTCTAGAATAGAAACTTTCGGGAACAGTAACTTTTCTAGCTGTTTGCCAAACTATGTATCTATGAAAGAAATATTGAAACCGTTTTTATGAAGCATCTCCTTTATAATGTGACATCCTGAATGCAGACTAAAATAACTTGAACAAGTGTTAAAGGAAGGGTCACAAGTGCAGAGAATAAATTGCGTTTATAAACTATAAGGATGAATGAGGAAAATTTAGTAGTGAGTCCTGTGAATATTGGTTTCTTGTATACTGATGTCAAAATAGTGTTATCACTTTGTTTACTGTAATTACAAGCACGTCAAAGACAACTATAATTTGGTGCTTTGAGTTAAAATAATCAAGAAACGGGTACGTTTTCTTCAGATCTAAATATTAAAAATGTATCATCTACGTATCGTCGGTAAAAGAGTGGTTTAAAAGAACTGGGACAATATCTAGCGAAACAACTTCGTGACGAGATAAAAAGGCACTGACCAGAGTAGGACCGAGAGGGTTTCCCATTGCTAAACCATTTTTTATTCATATACATTTTTGTTAAACATAAAATAACATTCAGACGCAGCCAATGTGAGCAATTTATGCAACTGTTGTTTATTAAAATTTTGTATACTGTTGGAGTCGTTAAACAAGTTGTTGATGCATACATCAGTGGCTTCGGTTACAGGAATATTAGTAAATAATGATTTACCATCGAAACTTACAAGGACACAATTACTTAGTTCTAGATCGCAAATTTCTTTATCAAAAGTAAAAGAATCTCTAATTGTATACTGATTACGTGTCACAGGAGCTAAAATAGGAACAAGAAACTTAAACAAATGATAATAAAAAGTACCTGCAGCTGACATAATTGTTCTGAGTGGGACACCTCCTTGTGGACCTTAGGGAGACCACAGAGCACTCCAGGTTTAGATCCAGATGTGAATAGATCGTTATAAGTCTGTTCATCCAGAACACCCGCAGACTTCAACTTTCTCAAGTACCTGTTGATACTTTCCTCCTTATTGAGTAACTTGAAAAGAATGCTGTCCTTAACTAATTCGTATTTAGTGTGATCGTCAAGAATGAATTACATCTTACTTAAATATTCATCTTTATTTAAAGGAACAATCCTCTCCTCCGTTACAGTACCTCCTGACAGTTCTCTTTTTATATCCCAACGTAGGCATATGTATTTCAAATCCAGCCCCTGTAGCAAATGATTGAGAGAATGAAATGAAATGAAATGAAAACGCAATGTCCACCGTCAGTAACATCTTATGTTCTGTTTTTTCAGTCTTTTTTTAAGTCTAAGATATTCAGTATATTATAAAAATATACTGTACAGGGTGTTTCGAAATTAGAGGCCCCCTCTACAGCATAAACTAAAATTGATATGGAAAAAACAAAAAGTAATTCAGAACAGGTATTTATATGTTTCTCTCTGAGTATTTAATATTTTGTGTGGCCTCCATCTGCCTGTACCACAGCCTGCATTCTTGAGGATATGATGTCTTTTGGCTCCTGAGAAAGGACTTCAGGTCTTCCAAGATTCTCACTCTTTCATGATGACAGTCATATGGATTTTTGTTCCAGTTTCTTTTAACAAAGGATTAATCTCTTTTAATGTATTTAGCTATCCAGGAATGTGAAATGAAGGATGCGCCAGCATCCCTAGCCTCTGAAGGTTATAGCCCAGATTCGGTCAATCCATTTGATTTCCTCCTAGTCGTTAGCCATGGCTGTATCTAACTCCGTCATCCAGTCTGAAAACACAAGAAATGTAAAATGAAAAAAAGCTTAATAGAAACTTAAAATAATGTACTTGGAGATAGGCTGTAGCGAAAACTTCATAACTTTCCATTTGTTCTGTGGAGGGGGCTCTAATTTCGAAACACCTGGTATATATATACATATATACATATATATATATATATATATATATATATATATATATATATATATATATATATATATATATATATATATATATATGCATTACATAAGTTCAAATCAGAAGTTGGCGCTACTTGTTTCACATACATATACATAAACAAATGAAAAATAGCTTAATAGAAACTTAAAATAATGTACTTGGAGATAGGCTATTGCAGAAGACTTCATAACTTTCCATTTGTTCTGTGGAGGGGGATCTAATTTGAACACCTGGTATTACTGTTTTATTTCATCATGAAATAGTTCCATTGGTTAATTTTTTATTTATTCTATTTTATACAGTACAGAGAAAAGGTATCAAAATTGATGTACTACATTTTCTTGCCTAAAGATTTATTTTCCAGAAATATAAGTATACAATATCCTTATATGTATATATCAGTTAATTAATATATAATTCTTAATCTTATATATTTACATACCTTTGTCGTCTATATTTCTTTAGTTATTTTTGTCAGCGTTTTACATTTATGGTATATTAAGTAAACACACAGGCACACTCTCAAACGCTATGGGTATAGTAATATATTCACTATATTGATCGTGAAGAATGAATTTTCTAAATGGCTTGAAAACAGGAGGTGACTCGTCCAGCTTTCACCGAAATTTTCATATATTTAACTTAGAAGCCACAGGCTTTCAAGTTTAATCACAAATGAAATGTAATTCTGGTCTTAAAGAATGATTTTTTTTTCTCTAAACACAAGGAGTTATTGCTTACTTCACTTCCTAAAATATCCGACTACTTGAGCACTGTAGCTATTCAAAATCGTTACACGTGCTAAACTGAGCATCATTATGAAGTTGAGGAAGTTTGTGTTTAGATCTCGAAGTTGCCTTTTCAAAATCATTTTGTCTTCAAGCTACATAATTTGATCTTTGTAAGTTTAACTTGTGAAAACTGATTACCCTCTTTTTGTTAAGAACCTGTTTTTCGCCACAAAATTACCTGTTATCGTTTTAATAGAAAAAGCTTTATCATTTTCCCCCATTCAGGATAATTAAGGGGAGGCTTCTGTGAGATAAAAAATGGATAAGAGAAAGCTTGTTCTGTGCTGGACTACATATTAGCGAATAGAAAGGAGCTTCTTTCTTGTGTAAACAAAATCATAAGGTAAGATATGAAGCTTGTTTTCAAAAACTGCTATTTTCACTCGACGTTATAGCGTTTTTATGTCAGGGATGCTAATTTAGAATGAACCATAAAATACAAACTGAAAATTTCTCACATACAAAGCCTACGCGCACATAGAGACATAATTAATCACATTCTCTGCTGGCAGTTTTACTCAAAAATATAAAAACACATGCTCGCACTTTTATCCCCAAAATTCAAAATGATTGGAACTCATAACAGATGCGCTTTCATTCCATTTTTACTCCCTTGTGCGTCTGTCTGTGTCTTGTTAGTTCAATCCTGATTTATGCGCGCGAATTCGTCAATTGACCAAAGTGCAATGAATCTTGTGCTGAGTCTTCAGATGAAACATTTGAAAAGAAAACGTCACTCTACGAGAGATGCGCTGAGGTTCAGCCTCAAGAGTTCCTGGCGGTCTTCCTTAACAAAAAATATTAAGACTGAGCCACCAGCGCACGATGGAGTGTGCTCTTAATTATTACTTTTAATCCACTAGAAGGAAACTTTTATTAATAGGGATTGTCTTTAATTGCTTAAGCAAAATATTATTAAGATTTTTATGTAAGAGATTGATTCAGTCACTCATTTGTTCATCACTTAAAAATGAAAACCACACATATTGGATTTTATATAACTATCTAAGACCTAATGCTAATAGTATAACTGTACTATGCAGGATAAGTATAGCCACCCAGACTACGAATTGCTGGGCCGTAAAAATTACGTAAATTGAATAATACATGATCAACCAAGACCCTCACACGTAACAATATATATATATATATATATATATATATATATATATATATATATATATATATATTTCATAAGTTCAAATCAGAAGTTGGCGCTACTTGTTTTCCGTTATACATATGCATAAACAAATGAAAAATAGCTTAATAGAAACTTAAAATAATGTACTTGAGACAGGTTATAGCAGAAAACTTCATAACTTCCATTTGTTCTGTGGAGGTGGGGGCGCTCTAATTTCGAAACACCCGGTATTACTGTTTTATTTCTCATAATGAGATAGTTCCATTGGTTAATTTTTTATTTATTCTATTTTTTTATAAAGTACAGAGAAAAGGTATCAAATTGATGTACTAAGCATTTTCTTGCCTAAAGATTTATTTTCAATAACGTTCTTAGCTACCTTCCGTAGTCATAAGTACAATATCCTTATATGTATATATCAGTTACTTATCATATAATTTTCTGATCTTATATATTTACATACCTTTGTCGTGTTCACATTTCTTTAGTTACTTTTGTCAGCATTTTACATTTTTATGGTATATTAAGCAAACACACAGGGGCACACTCTCAAACGCTAAGTGGGTATATTAATATATTCACTAAATTGATCGTGAAGAATGAATTCTTTCTAAAATGGCTTGAAAACAGGGAGGGTGACTCGTCTAGTGCTTTCACCGAAATTTTCATATATTTAATCTTAGAAGCTACAGGCTTTCAAGTTTAATCGTCAAAATGAAAATGTAATTCTGGTCTTAAAAAGGAATGATTTTTTTTTCTCGTTAAACACAATAAATATTGAGGAAGCGAGTTATTGCTTACTTCACTTCTTAAAAATATCCGAATTACTTGAGCACTGTAGCTATTCAAAAATCGTTATACGTGCTAAAGTGAGCATCATTGTTAGTTGAGGAAAGTTTTGTGTTTAGATCCCGAAGTTGCCTTTTCAAAATAATTTTGTCTTCAAGCTACATAATTTGATCTTTGTAAGTTTAACTTGTGAAAACTGATTACCCTCTTTTGTTAAGAACCTGTTTTTCACCGCAAAATTACCTGTTATCTTTTTTAATAGAAAAAGCTTTATCATTTCCCCCCATTCAGGATAATTAAGGGGAGGCTTCTGTGAGATAAAAAATGGATAAGAGAAAGCTTGTTCTGTGCTGGACTACATATTAGCGAATAGAAAGGAGCTTCTTTCTGTAAACAAAATCATAAGGTAAGATATGAAGCTCGTTTTCAAAAACTGCTATTTTTCACTCTATCCCTTATAGCGTTTTTATGTCAGGGATGCTAATTTAAAATGAACCATAAAAATACAAACTGAAAATTCTCACATACAAGGCCACGCGCACATAGAGGACATAATTAATCACATTTTCCGTTGGCAGTTTTACTAAAAATATAAAAACATATGATCGCACTTTTTATCCCCAAAATTCAAATGATTTGGAACTCATAACAGATGCGCTTTCATTCCATTTTTACTCCCCTTGTGCGTCTGTCTGTCAGTCTGTCTCTCACGCGCAAGCGCGACCTGTCAATTGACCAAAAAGTGTTCGAATCTTGTGCTAAGTCTTCAGATGGAACATTTTGAAAAGAAAACGTCACTTTATGAGATGCAAGCGAGGTTCAGCCTCAAGAGCCCTGGCGGTTTTCCCTTAACAAAAAATATTAAGACCGGTTTTCACCAGCGCACGATGGGGAGTTCTCTTAATTATTACTTTTTAATCCACTAGAAGGAAACTTTTATTACGTCAGGGATTGTCTTTCATTGTTGCTGCAATGTTATTAAGATTTTTATGTAAGAGATTGATTCAGTCACTCATTTATTCATAACTTAAAAATGAAAAACCAATACATATTGGATTACAGCACTATCTAAGACAGTGGTTCTCAACCTTTTTATTACCACGCCCCCTCTAAGAGCTGGTCCTTCCCTCCACGCCCCCCTTGCATCTATGAGTAAAATTCCCTCCCAGATTAGGAGAAAAATAAAAAAAAAAAAGAGAGAGAGAAAGAGAAGGAGTTCCGAGGGACATGGAGGGAGGTAAATAATTACAAAATAATGGTAAGCCTAGCGAGTCTAACTAGAGTGGTGGACTATAGGAAACTAACGTTAAAAGGCGATACTTTTTCATTTTTTTTATAAACTTCTGGATGTTAGTTCCTCACTCTTGTTAAGAAAATAACGAATGTAATTCTAGAATTTTTTAATTTTCCCTAGGCTTCACGCCTCCCCTAGAAATTGCTGACGCCCCCCTAGGGGGGCGCGCCCCCCAGGTTGAGAACCACTGATCTAAGACCTATTGCTAATAGTATAACTGTACTATGCAGGATAAGTATAGTCACCCAGACTACGAAGAAGCCTTACAGAAAATCTCTAGATATATTCCACCCACTAAAAGGAATAAGATTCATCTGGTTGTGCAATTCAGGAAGCCTGCTGACATGTTCACTAAGCAAAATGTAACGAGCACATTTTCATGCTTTCCTTTGTAAATTATTCCTAAAATTGATTCTAATATATTTCAATAAAGAATTATAATTTATAATTAATTTAAACTCAGCAGCTTCCATAGGTCGAAGGATGATTCTTTACCCTTTGCTTACAGTACCAAAAACACTTTATAAAGAATTCTTATCTTTTTAAAGGCTGTACTCTCATGGGAGACATTTGCATTTAGGTCTGTGGAAAATATTAGTTTTTAAATGCAAATGAATATTCTCTTTACTCTTGATGCCGTATTTTATCATTTAATTCAGTATAAAGATTGACAGACTAATACAGAAATAAAAAATATAAAAGGAAAGAAATCAATTGATTTACCAACGGTCAGTGAAAGTTACGACGTTGAAAGCCGACAAAACTGTTGCCGTCGAAAATTTCCGTACAATCTGATTGCGGTCTGTGGGTGGGCTCTCTCTCTCTCTCTCTCTCTCTCTCTCTCTCTCTCTCTCTCTCTCTCTCTCTACTTGTGAGACTTCACCTTCCAACTGGAAACGAAAGTGAAAATAGTAAAGAGAAATTACTTGAAAATACGTGAGATTTAATGTTTAAAAATATGCTGCATACATATTTATTTGTTGATTAATAGATAGATAGATAGTTAGATGTACTTATAATTCTTACCTTTTTCTACGCCTGGAACCTGATAATTTTAGTATACAGCCCATGCAAGGAAGCTTTTCTTTTGTTCATATTTTTATTTAACTTACTTGGGTTTAAGCCAAAATTATTTGTAAGACTATTAACTGTAATGGCAGACTGATCTTACGTAAAGTTACTAAGGGTAATTAGCGTATCTATCTCGCAATCTATCTGCCTACTTATCTATCTATCTATCTTGACTTCAGCGATTAAATATTTTTACAATATAGCAACTAAGAAATGATTGACGTCGATGTGATTGAGATATATGACATAAACATCATCCTAGGTAGTTCATAAAATACCTAGGATGATCAGACACTGCCTAACGCCATCCCCGCTAGGTTTTACGTTGCATATTTAACAAAAATGTATGCTGATGCGGATCATGATACAGCCATTTGATACATTAATCCATATTTATACTCCTTTTTCTTACAAATGCAATTAAGATTCTAAAAGAAAATAAGCATTAATATGAGCTTTGATTAATCATTATTTTACCTGTTTTCTTCTGAATTGCATGTAGAATATTAATTGCTTTAACAATAATAAGCAAATTTAACCATTTTGTGGCGTACTCTTTGGTTTAAATGAAAATTTCTCTTCCTTGCTCATGTTTAAATCATTTACGTTTATGACCAATTTTAGTGTGTTCCTCACACTAAAATTAATACGATTTTCAAATGTAATCTGCAGGATAAACCAACCTTTGTAGTTAGTATTCACTTACATTAAAGCTAGTTAATTGTGTTTTTTTTTTTTATAACTAAAGCAATAATGCTAAAAACTATCCCAAGTATTTCACAATCTTCCGGTATTTCTTTCGATGAAGGGACTGACTTTTGAGCTTTGCGAGCAATTACTTTCTTCTGTAAAGTCACTGGATCCGCAGTTGAATACCCTTGTCCAAACAGGGTCCGAAGAAAGCAACAGCCTTCATTAAGCATTCGTAATATAGCAACGGTGGTATTCATCTGGTTTCCCAACGAGGCTGATGTTTTCTCCATGATTTATGATACATCAGTTATTTGCAATTTCTCATTTTTTAGTCCTTAATTCTCCCATGGACATGCGGAGACTCTTTCTATAAGCAAAAACACAAACACTGAATTCATTTTCCATCGTGACACAAGAAATCAGATGAATTTTCCAGACGTATTCGATTGAAAGTTGAGGAATCAGATATTATGCAAGTCGAAACAATTCACTTCGGCTACAGGTATGTATTCCTAAATTACCATTTTATTATTCGAATTCACCATGTTTGTATGTTCAAACAAAAAACTCTCTCTCTCTCTCTGTTGCAGCATAAAATTGCCTCTCTCTTCTCCGGAAGCGAGTTCCCGAAGGGCTTAGGAAAGGAAGGACAACCGAGTATTGTATATAAACCCGTCCAGTTTATTTGGCCCATAGGGTGATATTTTACTCCAGCTGCCAATACGCGGTGGTGTTACCATTCAGAAAAAAAAAAAATTTATATTGGGTTGGTTTTTCGGTAATCGAGCTGTGAAGTTTTATGCTATGCAACATTTACTTTGGGTCACGAATAGCTCTCAATGAGTGTTCGGTATGTTATATGCTTGCTATATTTTCTTTGTATTTTAAATCTAAACTGCGACGGAAAGAAAATCATCTTAACAACAACTAAAAGGCCAACTGATATATATATATATATATATATATATATATATATATATATATATATATATATATATATATATATATACTGTATATATATACATATATATGGTTGTGTGAGTGCATGAGTGTATATACAGTATATATATATATATATATATATATATATATATATATATATATATATATATATATATATATATATATATATATATATATATATATATATATAGTGTAAATGTAAATGTCAAAAAGCTCATCATTCCTCGTGATTCTCCAGGCAATAAATCACCGACATTTTCAAAATAATTGCTAATTTATTTTCCACTTCGAGGATAAATTTTCTCCTCATTTATATAGAGCCTTGGTTGCCGAAGCAAGGGCTCGAGGCGAGAGAGAGAGATGATGGATGATCCTTACCTTAGCTGTTAGCCCGGTGGGAGGAAAAGCAAGCCAAAAATAGATTTCTGTTGATCCATAAATCACTCTTTAAACTCAGACTTACATGTTTTTGAAACTCGCGCGTTTTCGTGATATTTCACCCTTGGGGGAGGGTGGGGGAGAGGTTGAATTATATATTTTCGGAAACAGTGATAAGAAGGATATCAAGGATCAAGGATACCGCTCGAGTGGGAAACATGAATGTTCGAAAGGTTTTAGTTGTCTTTTTTATGGTTGTAAAAAGAATAGCAAATCGAGAATTATTATTATTATTATTATTATTATTATTATTATTATTATTATTATTATTATTATTATTATTATTATTATTATTTCTGGTAAGCTTAAAAGCGTTCTGGCTCGGCATATTCCTTGTTTCGTCAGCAGGATTTCAGGAACATTTTATCGAAGATGGGCCTTGGGAATATCATGCATGTGAGTAGATTCCAGGAGAATGTCAGCTCTGAATCAGCGACCTTTCTGTGTAAAGAGATTCCTCATTCCTGATGGAGGATTCCTAGTGTCTGTTCTTGATTCCGATGTATGCCAAGTACTGAACATGTTTGTATATATATATATATATATATATATATATATATATATATATATATATATATATATATATATATATATATATATATATATATATATATATATATATATATATATATATATATATATATATATATATATATATATATATATATATATACATATATATATATATGAATGAATTTTTTATCACATCACCGTGATTCATATACAAGCATTAAGCTACAAACGTCCTTTAATATCAATTCGCTTACCTCGAAATAATATATTTTCATATATGTTACCCGAAGGGGAATTTTTTAGTTGATAATAAGCAACTATGAAAAATTCCACTTGGGGTAACATATATGAAAATATATTATTTCGAGGTAGAGCGAATTGATATTAAAGGACGTTGGCAGCTTAATACCTATATATATATATATATATATATATATATATATATATATATATATATATATATATATATATATATATATATATATTGTAACGAAATCCGTTACTGGTTCTTTCTAAAGATCCACCTTAAAACTATCAACTCCTATTAAGTAGAGTGATAGGCCCTGGAACAGCAAAACTGAAACTCAAAACATGAACAGGAAGGGCAAAATAAAAGCTTTGTATAAAACCGTTAATAACAAATATATTTATACACAAATGAGTACCACCTTAATTACATAATTACCTGAAAAGGAAAGGACCACACGCCTTACAAGTAATAAACACAATCTCCTAGCTAACAATCGTACCAACAGGAGGAGAGAAAGTTATAGGAGAAGGTGGGAAGACACAGACATACTACGTCGAAAAATTATCACAAACACACGACAGGAAAGGGTACTGAGAGAAAGAATCCTTAAACCTAGCTAAATACAATAATTCCCTACACCTAACAACAAACCAAAAATACACACTTTCATCATAATAACTGCAGATCACTATGATGTAAATAATGTTGACTGGCGATCCAATAAATCAATATATTAATGCAGACCAGCGATGATATAATCCTATAACCCTACGGGTCACACACGTAGGGTCAAACTCTCCTGGACTGACGTTCGTCAGCGAAAGTCCACCAACAATATTTACCACGAGGATAATAACAATATTAAAAGTGGCTTACACTTCTTCGCCGGTGAAGCGCCGAGTGACGACCTCAAGGATACATTGGAACTGGCGAGGCAAAAGCAGCGCAACGGCATACACAAAAGAAAAATGATCGTCCCTTACGACCACTGACGAGCCGAGACACCTGAGCGATACGTCTCACTCAAGACACGAAGTCTCCTTATCTCCTTCTTCCGGAGTCAAAGAAGCTGCAGATACTGCCAATAATGCCTACGACATCCAAGAACCCTTCTGTCGGGAGGCCGCACAAAGATTAAAAGTCCTTCGGATGCCCCGTCATCGAAGAAAACACACACTGCCCACCAGTAACGCTGAACATCCCCACACACGCTCGCAAATATGAAAACAGAAGAAAAAACATACAAACGGATGGGAGAGTCCAAAGATGGTTACCAGCGAACCACCTCCTAAACGAGGTGATTAAATAACAAAGTGGAAACCAAAAGTGAACATAAGTAAAAAAAAAATTTACAAAGTTACGTTAATTTCTGACATCAAAACCAAAAGCAAAGAAAAATTAATTACATTAATCATCCAACACTAAAACAAAACTGAATTACGTTAGTATAAGAATAGCAAAACTGAACAGGGCCCATAACATGAACCACTCAATCAATATTTATAAATTTTACAGCTCCCCGTCTGAAAGAAAAAAAAATTTTTTTTTTTTACAAGGGAAGACAAATACTTAATAACTTGTCATATAACTTAAATCAACTCAGACCAAAATACTGAAAAGGACAAATCAATATGTCAAAAACAGTAATAAAATTAATACACATTAAGACCCTTCAACGTATGTAAATACATATGTGACCTAAAAACGGAACATATTTTTCATACAAACCCTATGAAAGGAGAATGGGTAAATACATTCACCCAAAGGAAGGTTAACCAGAATACCAAATATACAAAAACTACCGTATTATCTGAAACAGCATAAGTTTGCAAAGGAAAAATTTAATCTAAAGGTATGAAGAAAAAACATTTTAAATGAGTCCTCCATCTAATACCAATAAAATCTAAAATAGCCCTGATATTTGGTGTTGAGGGAGCAAGATACCTGAAAAGAATGTCAATTACAGCAACCGTAGATTATGTCAAACTCAATTAAGAAATGACCTGGAGAGGGCGTCCGAATCACATTATCCTTTCCAGAGATATGTCTAATATTCAGGTTATATTCCTGTAGGAACAAACTCCAGTGTAATATCCGCTGATTCTTGTCTTTACACCTGTTCAAAAATACCAGTGGGTTGTGGTCAGTGTAAACGTCAATAGGGTACATGGTCGGATTCAAGTATACGTCAAAGTGTTTGACCGCTTGACCAAACACAAGGCCTTCTTTTCAATGGTTGAATACTTTTCTGTGCAGCAATCAACTTCTTCGAAAAATAAGCTACAGGGTGGAGGATCCCATCCTCACCCTCCTGTAATAAAACCGCACCAATGCCAATGTCACTGGCATCCGTGGCTAAGGAAAAAGACTTATTAAAATCTGGAGATCTCAACACAGGATAACTTATCAGTAGAGTTTTGAGTTTCTCATATGCTCCTTGACAAACACTGTCCCAGGCAAATAGTACATCCTTTTTCAATAAATTTGTTAGTGGAGCGGCTAAATCTGAAAAATTTTTAACAAAACGCCTATAATAGCCTACCATACCTAGAAATTTTCGAACGCCTCTTTTATTTTGGGGAACTGGGAACTCTGTAATGGCTTCTACATTCGCCTGTTTTACTGACACCTTACCCAAACCTACTTCATGTCCGAGATACACTACTTTTGCTTGGGCAAACTCACTCTTCTTTAAGTTTATAACTAAACCTGCTTTCTTCAACTCTTTAAAGAGAGGTCTAATACGCCTCAAATGGGTATTCCAGTCGTCGCTGTAAATAACCACGTCGTCAATATAAACAACACAACCTTCAACCTTACTGGTGACCAAGTTCATTAGCAGCTGGAACGTAGCTGGTGATATGTGATGATGTCTTGTAGGAGAAGACTGAATGTTGCAGGGATGGAGAAATAATATCCTGAGTCATAAGTTGCTTTATTCCATACAGCAAACAGGTGAACACAGGGGAACTGCAAAGCATAACTCGCGCCAAGAGAAGCAGGAAGAGTTATCTTGCGCATGTGGAGTCCGGATTCATGCGCATGCGTTAGCAAAAGACAATGTTCATGAAATAGAATACATATACATACAATAATATATGGAGTAATCCACACCTCCCCTCCCCCTTTTGCGTTCAAAGAGGTATCTTGAACGTACTATGCAAGTTACATACAGTGAACTATCAAGTGCAAAGCAAACAATATACAATGAGTTAATCAAGTAATTATGTGCAAAGCAAACTGCATAAGTGGCACATGTGGGCTTTGTACACTATGTAGGCCTGTTTAATCTTGGAGGTCTGCAAGGGGTTTTGGAGGGAAGTGACGACTTTTCCATGCCAGGGCTAAGGACCACAGGGATTAGAGTTGGGAGCTTGACCCGGATCAGGCACTGGATACAGGAAGCGACGGTTCTGGACGTAGCACTCGACCACTCTGGGAGGCGGACCTCGACTCGCGCGATCGTGTGCCACCCATGATGATCCCAACCTTTTCCCGTCGGTGGGATGTCGGGTCCTGTATGCGGACATGTTGGCCCACCTTCAGCCTGGGTAGGGGGCGGGCGTGGGCGTCGTAGTTTCGCTGCACTTGAGCTGCTCTGGCAGCGGCTCGGCGGTCACAGTCATGGGCCTTTTCTTGCCAATCTTCTGTGAACGATTGAGGATGGGCAGGGACACACGTACGGAGAGGGTGACCATACAGTACCTGGGCAGGAGAGCGACCAGAGTGGTTGGGCGTGTTGCGTAACTCGAGGAGGCCACGATCAAAGGCTTCGCAGTCGATGTTTCCTGTAGGGGCCGTTTTGAGGATCAAGTGCTTGACAGCCTTGACAGCGGCCTCAGCATGTCCATTAGACTGCGGGTAGTGTGGCGACGAGGTTATGTGGTGTACACCCCAACGCTCTGTGAAGTCGGTGAATTCTTTGCCTGTAAACTGAGGTCCTCCATCGGTGCATAGGCGCAGGGGAACACCCACCTCTCTGAAGTAACGGCAGAAGTGCCGATTGTCGAGGAGGCGGTGGTGTCACCTTGCAAGGGACGACCACAGGCCAGCCAGAGAGGCGGTCGGCGACCACAAGGAAGGACTTCCCTGCTACCTGGAAGAAGTCCGCTGATACTGACTCAAAGGGCCTTGATGGGTGGTCATCATTGTGAAGGGGCTCCTGCTGTTGGCTGGGACGCAGGATCTGGCAGGGCTCGCAGGCGGCGATGGTGTTGGCGATGTCCGAGTCTATCCCAGGCCAGAAGACGGTTTGTCGAGCCCGACGTTTGGTAGCCTCGACACCTCGGTGGCTGTCGTGGAGTCTGGAGAGTGTGTGGCAACGTAGGGCTGCAGGAACCAATATTCTTGCTCCATAGAGCATGAGGTTGCCATCAGTAGAGAGAGCTTCTCGCAGCTTCCAATACGGTAGTAGGGAGGCGTGCAGGTCGTACCGATGTGTGGGAAACCCGGAACTGATGCAATCACGAAGGCGAACATAAGTGGGGTCGGCCTGTGCTGCTATCGACATGTCCTGCAGGGTCTGGTCGGCGTCGAAGGTTGGGGCATCCTTGTCCTGGGAAGCTGTTGCAGCGTTGATGACTGACCTGACATGAGCTGTTACCTCAGCGCAGCCAGTCATATCCTCAGAGGTCGGGTAGCTGACTGGTGCACGGGAGAGTGCATCTGGGATGCATAGCGACTTGCCAGCACGCCACACTGCAGTAAATTGGTATTGCGACATGCGCTCCTTCATTCGCTGAAGCCGTGGGTTTTCTACCATATCCAGTGTGTAACTGTTGATGATGAGCACCAGCGGACGATGGTCAGTTTGCAGGGTGAAGGTTGGCAGTCCTTTGAGGTATAGACAGCACTTTGTGAGGGCCCAAGATACTGCAAGCATCTCCAGCTCAATTGTTGCATACCTCGTCTCGGCATCTGCGAGAAAGCGGGATCCACACTGGACTACTCGGAGATGACCAGAGCCATGGTCCTGGAGAAGGACGTAGCCTATCCCATAAAGGCGAGATGCGTCGGTCTGGAGAATGGTTGGCAGTGTTGGGTCAAAAGACGCAAGAACAGGCGGGCTTGAGAGTGCTTGCTTCACGCGTTTGAAGGCCTGGTCATGGTCCGTGTCCACATAAAAGAGCGCTTGGGGCTCATGAGTGGGCGAAGGGGTTGTGCAGTCAGGGCAATATCTGGGGTAAACTCTGCCAACTGGTTTACTAACCCCATGAAGGAACGTAGGTCCGTCAGGTTGGACGGTGTTGGGAAGTCTTGTAGAGCAGCAACTCGTCCTGGATCAGCAGCGATTCCTTCTTCAGAAAGAGTGAAGCCACAGAAATTCACTCGGGTCTCTGCCACTGTGAACCTGTCTCTGTTGAGAGTGATGCCATGTTTGCGGCAGCGGGTGAGCAGTTCATGGATCCTGTGGTAGTGTGTCAGCAGGTCATCGTCGAAGATGAGAATGTCATCAACAACCTTGACGCACTTCTTCATGCCCTGGAGTGCCAGGTCACCATGGTAGCAATAAGCGTCGCCAGTGGCAGCGAAGCCCATGGGTCCCCGGCAATGCTGGAAGCGTCCCAGAAGGCGTAATAAAAGTGGTGAGGTGGCGGTCCTCTTCTGCTAGCTCCATCTGCCAGTAGCCGTGTAGAGCGTCCGCGGTGGTGAAGAACTTGGCGGTAGAGTCAAGAGTGCGGACAGCAGCTAAGGGTGTGGGCGAAGGGTGGGCTGGTCGGGAGACTTGTGCGTTCAACTTGGTGAGATCCACCGTGATGCAAACTCCCTTGGACTTTGGGACGACGACTAGAGGGTGGCACCATTCGGATGGCTCGTCTCCACAAGGCTTAATGATTCCCTGCTGGACCATGGATTCTAGTTCATTCTTGACAGGTTCGCGGAAAGCGTAGGGGATCTGCCATGGGGTGTGAATGGCGAATGGGACCGCATCCTCCTTGAGGTGAATTTTCATGGGAGGGCCTGCCATCGGCCTTAATGGGGCTCCTTTAAGGTCTTCCTTAGACACGAGCACATCCTGGAAGGCTTGTAGGAAATATTCTCGGCCTCAGCAGGGGTCGTGTTGGCATGGAGGGGTAACCTTACATCGATTAACGTGGGTGACCTGTAGGATGGGCCGTGGAAAGCCTGGTGGGATGATGGCCAACTCCTTGCAGAGTGCATAGGACAGGAGTGGCATCTGAACACCTTCATGGACTTGAATCGTGGCGAGGCTGGACCGCTTGGCCAATGACAGGGTGGCCTTAAAGGTACCTAAAGCTGGTGTCATCTTTGACCCATCAGCCGTGAGGGTCACTGACGTGGCAGGAGGCTGTAGCGCAGTCCTGGGAATGCAAGGAAATTCCAAGTGCTGAGGGCCCATCACTGATATATCAGCTCCTGTGTCAGGCAGCATCATAATCTTGGATGTCTCATCCCTATTGGTGAGAGTGAGGGATATGGGCGACGGTAAGGGGCAAGTTGTTGTGGAAAGGGTCTCGACCTTGCGACAGCTGGAAGACTTGTTAGAAGGGGGCGTGGCATTGGGTGGGCCTCCTTGCTTGGCACTCATCTGCTGTCTGCAACACTTGTCATAGTGGCCCACTCGGCCGCAGTGTCTGCATGTGGCCTTGTTGGCAGGGCACTTTGGGGTCCTGCGCCAGTGTCCCTTGCCACTACAATTTCCACATACACTGTCGGTGGCTGGGCACTTGTCTGCAGAGCCGTGCTTCCTTGTGCAGGAAAGGCATGAAGAGTCTCTGTTAGGGGTTGGGTGGGCGGTAGCATCCTTGCTGCCATGTCTTTCGGTTTTCTTATAAGCAGACATGGCACACAATTTAGAAGGAGGGGCACGTATGGCGTTGGTGGCTGTCCGTGTGGCCTCATAGGAGCGACATTCGTTGACCATGGTGGCCAGTGGAGCTGCAGCATCCAGGGCAATGAGTTTCTGGGTGAGCTCCTCGTCCCTGACTCCCATGATGATGATCATCTTCAGCTGGGTTTCTTGCAAGCAGCAGAATGGCCAGGACAGACGTCGATTTCCTCTGCTACATGCTTCAGTCGGACATAGAAATCATTGAAGCTTTCCCTTCCCTCTGTTTGCAGGAAAGCAGGTCCCTGCGTCGTAGAGCTTCGTTTCGCAGGTTCTTAATATGTTCTGGAGAACATTCAAGACCTCGTCCACACTCCGATCCGTGTCTGGTGGTACGTTGAGCGTGTGTTCAAGTATCCTTTGTGTCTCCAGGCTAAGGCACATACAAAGTTGTATCAACTGCTTCCTGGTAGGCAATGCCCCTAGGTCCACCATCACGCTGTAGTCATCCCAGCGTCTGCGCCATTCCTAAACACCTGGTATGTAGCGTCAGGACATAAGGGCGGTGGGGTCTGGGCGATGGCCTTCTGTGGGGGGTGGTGGCTGGGTGGGCGTTGGCACTGAGGGTTGTGTGGGAAGTTGTTGCGAGCCCGCTGGTGTTGCTTGCTGTTGGGCAGGGTTGACTGTAAGTAGCTGCAACAGGGCGGTGAAACGTTGAGCTTCCTCCTCTCTTCTTAAATTGTCCTCTTGGCGGCGTAGATCCTCTTCATGACGACGTTGTTCCTCTTCTCTCCGACGTTGTTCCTCCTCTCTCCGACGTGCAGCCAACTCAGCCTGTCGAGATTCCTCAAGGTATTTGATGAGGAGCCTTAACTCTGCATTTGGAGCTGTGGGAGGCGGTAAAGTCAGGTGTGGTGAGAGCCAAGGAGGGTTGCCGGCGTTGTAAAACCTGGTGGGGTTTGACGGTCTGTTGGTGAGACTGGGTGTGAAGGCCACTGGTGGTCCTCAAGGTCCTGGTCGTGTTGTATATCCTCAGATTCGTCTTGATGTGAAGCAGAAGCCATTATGAACCGTTTTCAGCAGTGTCATACACAGTTACAAGAAGATGAGAGAGAATTTCTACAGTTTTAATTATAAAAGTTACTGTAAATAATTCCACTGTGTGGTGAGATAACACTGGCAGGCGGGGAGAGCGGAGCAGGTCTGGGAGGGCTCCTAGGGGTGGGCGGTGGGTCCGGCTACCGCCTTAACGGTTGACTTGACTCGAAAAGTCGTCAGTGTGTGCTTAATGATGAGGGTGGGTAGACGTGCGTCGGGCTCCGTAGCTGGGTGGGGGTTTTAAGGTCCCACTGCGTGGCTGGGGAGGGGCACAAGAGAAATACAACCCACTAAAATCCAAGCACTAAGATTACACTGCACTGGCACTTCACAAACATTGCACAAACACTGTAAGGTCCTGTAGAAACACCACAACACACTGTAAGATCCTCAGGCGATGAAAGAATATCCACAGGCGATCGTAGAATATCCACAGGCAATCGAGGGGTAATGGCGACTCGATTTGAAATGCTGAATTCGGCGTTCCCTTGAAAAGCTGGATGGTTAACTCACTGCACCATGGTGATATGTGATGATGTCTTGTAGGAGAAGACTGAATGTTGCAGGGATGGAGAAATAATATCCCGAGTCATAAGTTGCTTTATTCCATACAGCAAACAGGTGAACACAGGGGGAACTGCAAGGCGTACAACTCGCGCCAAGAGAAGCAGGAAGAGTTATCATGCGCATGTGTGGAGTGCGGATTCATGCGCATGCGTTAGCAAAAGACAATGTTCATGAAATAGAATACATATACATACAATAATATATGAAGTAATCCACAGTAGCGGCTGCGCTTTTCATGCCGAATGGCATTACCTGACACTCATACAAACCGTCCCCAGTTACAAATGCTGATACCTCTCGAGCTCGTGGAGTTAAACATACCTGCCAATTCCCTTTTAATAAGTCAAATTTACTAATATACTTGGCAGAACCGATTTTATCTATGCAATCCTCCACCCTCGGTAAAGGATAAGATTCGGTTTTGGTAACCTCATTAACCTTTCTATAATCAAAACATAACCGGTGCTGGTCACCCTCTTTTTTAACGAGGACAACAGGTGAACTCCACGGACTACTACTTGGTTTTATGAGGTCGTGATCAAGCATGTAATTTACCTCCGATTGAACGATGTTCCTCTTGAACGGATTCAGTCTGTAAGGACATTGCTTAATAGGACTAGCCTGACCAATATCAGCATCATGCTGTAAAAGGCTAGTTCTACCAGGGGCATCCTGAAACAAGATTTTATTTTCATTAATCAAATTTACCAGTGACTTAACCTGTGCCTTTTCTAAATGACGTAACTTTTCCTGTAAATTATCAAGTACTGTCGAATTCTCCGAGAGGCTACTTAATTCTACTGGATTTTTCAAATTGTCAGAATCAAACTTATCTCTCACTACATCTAAATCTACTGGGACGTCCGCTACCGCTACAGGCTCTACTGCACTCTCTCTATCTACAAACAGTTTTAGCATATTCACATGACAAATTTGAGTTTTTCTCCTCCTCTGAGGAGTTTCTATAACATAACTAACTTCGCTCAGCTTTTTCACCACCTTCCAGGGCCTGAAAATTGGGCCTTTAACATATTCCCGGGAGGGGAGAAGGACAAAACCTTATCACCAACCTCGAATGAACGCGACTTGGTATCTAAGTCGTATTGAAATTTCATTCGAGATTGACTGGCTACTAAATTATTCTGAGCGAACTCCCAGGCACTTCGTAATTTCTCCTGTAAATTGGATAAATACTCAATAACATTAATTTTATTATTATCATTAACTTCTAAATGTTCCCTCACTACATCGAGGGGTCCACATACATTATGCCCAAACACTAACTGAAATGGGGAAACCTAGAGAGTCATTGGGCATGGACCTAATAGCAAAAAGAGCATAAGGGACCTCTTTGTCCCATTCAGTATCATACTCATGACAGAATTTTTTAACACCGATTTTAACGTTTGATGAAGACGTTTTACCTAACCTTGACTCTCGGGTGGTAAGGCGAAGACGTAATATGTTTAACCCCGAGCTCAGACATTTTCTTTCTGAAAATCCTACTTGTGAAATTCGTACCACAATCACTCTGTAGGACCTTAGGAATACCGAATTTTGTGAAAAAGTTTACTAAGGCCTCAACTACTTCACACTCCTCAGTGGGATAGCTTCAGGGTACCTGGACATTCTATCTACTATCGTTAATAAATACTCACATCCTCCATGCGTCCGTGGAAGGGGCCCGACTACATCTATGATAACTTCCCTGAAAGGTTCTCCCACCGAAGGAATGGGAATCAGCGGCGCCTTAGGTATCTTCTGGTTAGGTTTGCCTACCAGTTGGCACACCCGGCATGACAACACAAACCTCTTCACATCCCGGCGCATACCTGGCCAGAAATATAACTCAGCTAACTTCTGAAAGCACTTATGTACCCCAAAGTGTCCTGCTAAACTGCTCTCATGAGCCAAACTCAATAACTTTTCCCTATACCTTTCGGGAACCAATAACTGCCTTTTAACTTCTACCTTATCGGCAGGAACCTCCTTGGCTCGACTGACTCGATATAGTAAATTATTGATCCTGTAAAAGAAAGGTTTAGTAATGCCTTCAAAATCGAGTATGTCAACATCAGGGTGAAATTCTCGATTCTGAGCCTGTCGGAAGGTCTCAGAATCCCAATCTACATAGTCTAAATTAAATGCTCCATACTTTCCGGCTCCAGTACAGGTTGATTGCGTATCTCATCTAAATTAATATCAAAATTTTCTACCTCCCTGGCGCGCGAACGCGTCGTTACACCCGTTGGTTTTATATTATAAGTACCTGAAAGAGAGGTTAAGGTTAATATCGGGAAAGGACATATTTCCTTCCTCGAAGCATGATCATTAGCATATAGGCAATCAATACCATGGACAGGCAAACTGTCTACCACAGCCAACCTAACCTGTCCCTTAAACCTTCTTGTCTTCAAAAAGAATGTCTTGATTGGATAGGAATTCACGGTATTCGGGAAACCTCCTAACACGACAAATTCAGTATTTAAATATACATGATCCGAGGGCACGGCACTACGGACAATTAACGACTGAGCTGCCCCGGTATCTCTCAAGATCTTAATTTTCTTACCTTTACCACTTGGAGGTCCTGAAAACAGATTGCCACTAAACGTGTATTTGGAATACATCAGTCATTGGTTACCATTGTTATTGTTATTATTATTAGGGGTATCTTCCAGGGACTCCACCCTTTTGCTAACAGTTTTGTTAACTATCATCACTGGACGTTTATTTCCTCGATCCAGGTAGCTTTTCATAGCGTTGCAGTTCGCCTTGACATGACCCCTTCTGTTGCACCAGAAGCAAACTACGTTTCTACCCCGACTCTCTCTGATATTATCATTAACTGGGCGATTGTTATTATTTCGGACAACCTGGTCCCTATAAACATAATTATTTTTCTTACCACTAAAATTGCTACTGACCCGGGGACTACTCATACTACCGCTACTACTACAACTATATTCCTGACTAACATTATCATTACTCCCTGAACCTTTTCTGTTACCTGGGTTGGAACGTAGCCAACTGTCACCACAATCACTTAATTTATTCGAGGGCATAAATTTACCCTCCTGACGATGAGTCAGTACATACTCATCTGCGGCAATCGCCACCTCCTGTAACACATCTAATTTAAGTTCCTCCAAATGAGTTCGAAGGTCCCGAGACACAGAGATTTTAAATTCTTCAACCAATATGAGCTCCCTCAATTTGTCGAATTCGGTAACCTCTGGGGACTTTAGCCAGTCATCAAAATACTGCTCCTTCTTCCGGGCAAATTCTACATACGTGTATTCATGGGTTTTTCTGAAATTTCTGAACTTTTGGCGATACGCCTCAGGAACTAAATCATATGCCTTTAATATGATGGCCTTCACAGTGTCATAGTCTGCAGATAACGCTTCATTAAGCCCGTTATAAACTCTTTGGGCCTTACCCTTAAATCTGCACTGGACCAAAGTGGTCCATATATCCACGGGCCATTCTAGTTTCCGAGCGACCCATTCAAATGAACTGAAAAACTCAGACACACTCGTCTCGTCAAAATTGGGAACTAATTTTAATACCCCCATCAAGTTAAATTTACCTTTCTCATGGGAGCTTTCATGAGAATCAACATCACTACCTTCCTTTGATTTTTAACTCCAACTTCAGTTGCAAAACCTTTACCTCATGGGCCCTTTGCTCAATTTCGTGTGCCCTTTCTCTCTGCCTTTCATCAGCCTGAAATTGGAGAGCCTGATACTCGAGCTCCCTAATTTTAACTTGCTCCCTCAACACCAAGAGCTTTACCTCTGCCGACTCTTCATTATTATTATTTATTCCACTCTGGTCCTGCCTATCATCCGATACATTTTTCCTGGCTAAGGCTTCTTTTTGGTACTCTTTCACAGCAGCCAATACCTGTTTTAGCAAGGGACCTTTCCTAATTTCGGAGGGTAACCTTAAGTCAAGCAACACTGCAACCTGCCACAACTGGTCCCTTCTTAGCTCAAAGATCTGATCCTCCCAATCTGGGCTCTCCAAAAGTTCTCCTAAACAAATTTCTTCAGACATTTTTCAGGGAATAGAAAAATAATTACGAAGCCAAAATATTAACTAAGCAGTACCCTTATACACCTGTCACCTTCCTGTTAATTACCTGAGCCACTTTACTGCACCACAAAGGTGGATCCTGTCACGGTCGCCAAAATTTGTAACGAAATCTGTTACTGGTTCTTTCTAAAGATCCACCTTAAAACTATCAACTCCTATTAAGTAGAGTGATAGGCCCTGGAACAGCAAAAATGAAACTCAAAACATGAACAGGAAGGGCAAAATAAAAGCTTTGTATAAAACCGTTAATAACAAATATATTTACACACAAATGGGTACCACCTTAATTACATAATCACCTGAAAAGGAAAGGACCACACGCCTTACAAGTAATAAACACAATCTCCTAGCTAACAATCGTACCAAGAGGAGGAGAGAAAGTCATAGGAGAAGGTGGGAACACACAAACATACTATGTCGAAAAATTATCACAAACGCACGACAGGAAAGGGTACTGAGAGAAAGAATCCTTAAACCTAGCTAAATACAATAATTCCCTACACCTAACAACAAACCAAAAATACACACTTTCATCATAATAACTGCAGATCACTATGATGTAAATAATGTTGACTGGCGATCCAATAATCAATATATTAATGCAGACCAGCGATGATATAATCCTATAACCCTACGGGTCACACACGTGGGTCAAACTCTCCTGGACTGACGTTCGTCAGCGAAAGTCCACCAACAATATTTACCACGAGGATAATAACAATATTAAAAGTGGCTTACACTTCTTCGCCGGTGAAGCGCCGAGTGACGACCTCAAGGATACATTGGAACTGCGAGGCAAAAGCAGCGCAACGGCATACACAAAAGAAAATGATCGTCCCTTACGACCACTGACGAGCCGAGACACCTGAGCGATACGTCTCACTCAAGACACGAAGTCTCCTTATCTCCCTTCTTCCGGGAGTCAAAGAAGCTGCAGATACTGCCAATAATGCCTACGACATCCAAGAACCCTTCTGTCGGGAGGCCGCACAAAAGATTAAAAGTCCTTCGGATGCCCCGTCATCGAAGAAAACTCACACTGCCCACCAGTAACGCTGAATATCCCCACACACGCTCGCAAATATGAAAACAGAAGAAAAACATACAAACGGATGGGAGAGTCCAAAGATGGTTACCAGCGAACCACCTCCTAAACGAGGTGATTAAATAACAAAGTGGAAACCAAAAGTGAACATAAGTAAAAACAAAATTTACAAAGTTACGTTAATTTCTGGCATCAAAACCAAAAGCAAAGAAAAATTAATTACGTTAATCATCCAACACTAAAACAAAACTGAATTACGTTAGTATAAGAATAGCAAAACTGAACAGGGCCCATAACATGAACCACTCAATCAATATTTATAAATTTTACAATATATATATATATATATATATATATATATATATATATATATATATATATATATATATATATGTATATATATATATGTATGTATGTATATGTATATGACATTATATTAACATTAACACGTGATTTGTTTATCATACATCACCACAGGTAAAAAAAAAAATACAAAAGACTATTTGTAGTTCCTGACCTTTTTCGACTTCATTTCCTGGAATGGCTTGGAAATAAAGTCGAAAGCAGTCATGACCTACTTCTAGTCTCTTATTTTTTCACCTTTGGTGATATATATACTGTATATATATATATATATATATATATATATATATATATATATATATATATATATATATATATATATATATATATTATATACATATATGTATATATATATATATATATATATATATATATATATATATATATATATATATATATATATATATATATATATATATATATGAATGTCTTTTCCTGTAATACTACAGTGTAATATGAAAATAAGAAGGCCCATAAAACACTATTTAAACGTTGAAACCATATATTTCGGGCACTTGTTTCTGTGCCCCTGTTCACTGGTAGAATATGAAACAAGTGCCCGAAATATATGGTTTCAACGTTTAAATAGTGTTTTATGGGCCTTCTTATTTTCATATATATATATATATATATATATATATATATATATATATATATATATATATATATATATATATATATATTATATACATATATGTATATATATATATATATATATATATATATATATATATATATATATATATATATATATATATATATATATATATGTGTGTGTGTGTGTGTGTGTGTGTGTGTGTGTGTGTGCTTGTTTTTATGTGTGCGTGCGTCCAAGCACGTAAATAAACCAATGATATTCATCCAAATATTTCTGCAAATGCGTACCCCATCGTATAACAGTATTTAAATTCCACGAAACAACATTTTTGTATATTTACACACACGATTCACCTTCATTCGAATTACAGATATTAGAGAGTAGACCTTCCCCTGCAATTCCCAACGTTCATGTTACTTAGAGTCAGGCGGTGGAGAAAATGTTAGAAGAGAGTTCTTTGGTTTGTTAATTTATCCTTGTTATGGTTGATTTATATCAGAACAAAATTAGAGCACACTGGCTGAGCGTGTTTGTATTAAAATAATTGGCAACGATTTTCGGAGCAACGAATATCAAAGAAATTATTGAATTCCACATTAAATTGCAACATTTAATCCGAGAACTAGTTTTGCAAATTGTTATTTAAAGTTTGACCTCCATGAAAAAATTGCAAATTGTTGTTTAAAGTTTGACCTCCATGAAAAAATTTTAAGATATAGAAATCAAAAGGTTAGGGACTAAAGTTTTCACGACTGAGCGGATTGTTGTCAATGGACACGATAGAACATAAATAAGTGAGTGCTGTGCCCTTACCTTTGTAAATCCATCGAAAGAATTTTTCCCTTGCATTACCTGTATGGGGAATGCAAGTATTATACAGACATTTCCCTCTTTTTCAACTGGTTTGGGTAAGTTGAAGGCACTCGTTTGCATTTCTTATTTGGTTCTATATAAACCTTACATATGAGAAATTATTAGTACACACATATTTATATAATATTTTTGTTACAAATATATTATGCAAAGAGAAGCAAGATTTTGCTACAAATATATTATGAAAATAGAAGCAAGATTTTGCTACAAATATATTATGAAAAGAGAAGCAGGATTTTGCTATATAAAGAATGGAGGAGAAATTGAAACGGGATTGACTGAATCCAATTGACATTACTTAACAGCCTATGATAGCCGTATGAATTGCAGTGATGTATAAGTACGCAAGATATGAAATTATGATCTGGAATTGAAAAAAGAAAAAAACGAAAACAGTCACTTTAATATTACAACATATAGATACGCATTTTTGCGCTATACAATATATTTTGCTTTTTTTTACGGATAACAGAAACATAGAATGAACCAAAATCCTTTTCAGCAATAAATGGTTGCTCAATACCGATGTAAGCTATATAGAATATGCTCTTTTCTAAAGGTTACCTAATATGTTCGAAAATGAGTAAGCTTCAGTCTATTTAAAACTTGTCTTTTAGGTTTTATATTATTATTATTATTATTATTATTATTATTATTATTATTATTATTATTATTATTATTATTCGTTTACATTGTTATTATTATTACCTTCTATTTTCCCAATTCCATTAAAAGAATTTACCAAGGTCGGTTTTTCATGTATACCTTTCCGTTTAGCCATCAAAATTTTATTTTAAAATTCACCCAAAAAACCAACAAACATTCAACGATCGTGGCTAAGAACTACTGTAAACCTTTTGTCGAGTTTTGTTGGAATTCTTTTGTCCTACATCGTAATTCGCTTTGAAGATCTGCAAAATAAATTTACTTTTAATTACTGCACTGATGTGTGTGTGGTTGTTGATACAAATCGTTATGGATAATTACGCTTAATTATCGTTCAATGATTTTTCCTCCCTCAGCTCCAGTGTTTTGTTTTGGAGAGTTTTATAGTGATGACAAGAGTACGCATTTGCAGACGCGTTTGTAAACCCGCTAAACGTGAAATATATCTATGCATGTTATGATATGATTTGCATGGGTGGAAATTACATCTTGGCAAATATTCAATTTATATCCGTTTTGTGTCGACATATTCTAATATTTTCATTAGAGGTATATTCTGTTTTAGAGTTGGAAAGTACGAATGTTATTAAAAATTCCAAACTATTAGTATTGATAAAGAAAAATATATGTTGAGCTTCAGCATGAGATCTCAAACTCCAGCAATGTTTATCTGGAGATATTTTTCTGGTAATCATGAGATGTCTGTAACATGCAAATTTGTTACAAAAATGACGCTTTTCCCACAGATAAAGACTGAATATTGAAACGGTGTACTACTGAAATTTTCACTGTGAAATGAAACAGCAGTATGAAATCTTTCACTTTTACCGTACATTAATAACTAATTCTCCTGCTAAGTTTCCCCTGTTTTTCGAATTTCATTCTTGATCAGCGTGCCTGTTAGTCCAACACGAAATTACACTTATTTTATCTTTGTAATTCCTCTCCACGAGATTTTCATAGAAAAATTGATAGATAGATAGATATACTCTCGTACCCTGAGTTTTTTTTCTCGAATTTTATATGCGTGTCCATTCCTTTCCCTCAGGAACGTTGTAGAAAATTTTTTTTATCTTAAGTATCTCTTCGTTCCGTCTTACCTATTATACGAGCACCATATTCTTTGGAAGCCTGAATTTTAAGCCAGTGGCGTGTGAATTGGGGTTATTTAATGCATAGCCTACAAGGAAAAGTCAGTGATATTCATGAATATTCTGTTGTATGGAACATTATTTATATACTTACTGCAATATGAGATGTGTGATCTTTGTAGGTAACAATTTAAGAATTACTATGAATCATCTGATCTATGTGATAATAGTTTACGCGTAAATGGTAATTAATGTTGTGCTGGTATATGTAATGTATGTAAAGTGTTGTTATATGGAATGTATGTGATGTGTAAACTAGTGATCAACCTCCTATTCATATGTAAAGTATGATTGAGTTCGCCATGCGTGAATTCATTCATAATTTACACTTGAAAGTGGAATGAGCTTGCCAGATATTGAATACTTCATGATGATGCCCAGGAAGCAAATTGGGTTTCATATCCTCTCCATTAGACTGTTTTAATCCACTCTGAAATTCATAGATTATTTACAGCATCATAGATGATCAAGTTCACCAGCAGAATATCTGAGTATTCTGTTGTTGTAACGACAGCAACATTGGATTAGAACTAGGTTCAAAGTTTTGGGTAAACACCCCTTGTTTGTTACGTAACATGCGTTTATGTTGTATGTGTGTGTGTGTGTGCGTCAGAGAGAGAGAGAGAGAGAGAGAGAGAGAGAGAGAGAGAGAGAGAGAGAGAGAGAGAAAGAGAGAGAGAGAGAGAATGTAATCTTTAAATAATATATATATATGTATATATATATATACACACACAGACACACACACACACACACACACACACATATATATATATATATATATATATATATATATATATATATATATATATATATATATATTCAGAAAACGTAACGCTAGCTCCAGTTTTTTCGTCATCTTTAAGAAAACGCCTAAAGAAAGAGAAGGCAACTTCCTTTTGCCAAAGAAATGTCCCCCTCTCTCTCTCTCTCTCTCTCTCTCTCTCTCTCTCTCTCTCTCTCTCTCTCGTTTGTATCCGGAGGTGCTGCGTTGTTTGTTTGGAGTCTGCATTTCCCATTTATCCGTTCCTTCCGCCTTTTTAACAAAAGCCTTCCTTTAAGAGAAGTTAACAATGACTGTTATTTTTCTTTGAGATGCATTGTTCAAAGACTAGCTTCTCTAACGGTACAGGGGTTACTTACAATAAATATAATGTTTATGTTTGATGATAACATTTTTTTGGGGCTTAAATAGTTGCATCTTCATATATCAAGTTATTCAAGGTGAACAACATAGATATTGTGTCATTTGATATCAGTTCTTATTGTATTCATACATACTGAAAAACACATTTTCTCTCCAAAATATTTGTTTCTCAAAAACACACATATGACGTTTATCACCAAAACATTTGTTTTCATAAACGTTCATGAGAGGATACATGTGAAAATATTACTTCATTATTGTTGTCGATATATACCCGTATCACTTTAAGATATGTCTTCTTTCATCACGAAACGCCTAATTTTCCAGAACTGCAATGAAATTCCTCACTGTAGTATTAAGGTTCAGTTCCTACGTCAGTGTAAATGTAAGTCGAGCATCGTAGAAGAGCGTAACATGACGCTTATTCCCAGTGCTCTACACAGTTTACACTACCTCTTGCAGGTGGCAGACTTCAGTCATTTAGGGTTCCTCTCTCAAAATAATACCCGGTAAAACGAGTGATAAGTTTAAATACCTGTTTTACTGCAGTAATTTCATCTCTTCTCCTCGCGTGGTGCTTCCTAAATAAATGTAAATTTTAATTTAATTTTAAAGGTCTACCCAAACCACTGATCGTTACGAAAGAAATAATATAAACATTCATAACTAAATGGCATTTTAACGTCATATAGGTAATTACTCTTATTGTATTGATAATAAAGACGTCTAATTTTCTTTAAATCGACTGTAAATAGATATAAGCATAATATAAATTTCCAGGAAAATGTAAAAAAATGCGGCCTGTTGTCAGTACTGTTGGCTCATTATCTTATAAACTTTCGAAATATATTACCAAGCTCTTGTCCCCGTTACTTGGAACTATCTCCGATTCTCACATATATAATTCTCTAGATTTAGTTGATAAATTAAACAAAATCACCTTCTGCCCAACTGATAGATTTGTTAGTTTTGTTGCAATCATCTACACATTCGGTGGGATGGCAAGCAGTGACTGCTCTCGACTAAACTAGAATATGCCCAAGTTTAACTTAAAGTTACGGTATGATAGGCTATACGAGTCATATTGGATATAATAATTTGCTGAGAATTTTCCTAAGGACATTTTCAGTTTTCGAAATAACAGGGTCATAAAAAATGACGTAGACCTGTAAAGTCCTATGTCTTTTTGTCGGTTTATGCACCTTATGACGTTTGGATTGTGGGCCACCCCTATCTTATATTAGGCCGTTTTATTGTGCTTCTTGTGGTTATTCTGGTTTTTGTTGCTGCTGTTATGGTGCTTGAAGTGTCTTCGAAAAATTTTCGTATGGTAACATAACATTGCAGAATAAACATAGACCTATTCATAAAATACTAGTGTGAAGGATTATGTGCCTACTATTGTTAATTGAAATGTAGTCTTCTGTTTTAATTGAAAGTAATCGAGATCTTTATGAATATAGTCTACGCAAGAATATATATTCTCCTAACAACACAGAGAGAGAGAGAGAGAGAGAGAGAGAGAGAGAGAGAGAGAGAGAGAGAGAGAGAGAGAGAGAGAGATAATGCAATGACTCTTACGTGTCCTTTATCCAACGCGGTAATCTACAAGAATGCCCCCAAAATCGAGTGATTCATGGGCTACTTAAAGACTACTTTGGATCATCTCTTCATAACTTTTTCGGCTATCATTTATTTTTTTCTTATTTCGTTATCTTATGATGCCTCCCTACCATAGCCTTCATTTTCATAGAAGTGCTACAGCAGTCTTATATTTGCTCATCACAGTAATATCATTTGTTATCCCTTTTGTAAAAATATTTGCTATAGGCTATAATTCATTGCGAGCAGTTCAATAGTTGTGTGTAAGGCTGAGACAGCCATATGATTGGTCAATGTGTGCCATCGGCTACGTGCCCTCAAGTTTTACTCTTATTCTCTGTGGTATAGGTGGCTTTGCATTGACTATGGCCATCGACGCAAGTACACATGTATGTGAATATGCACATGCTTATTTGTGTACATTTCACCGTATGCATATACATCATATATCGCGGGGTCCGAGCTACCAAGTTAATTACAAGCTACTATATTTCCAACAGATACGGGTGGAAAACTATTTGCAATAAGACATTGAAACGTAGGCCCATGCCCTGCCATTGCCTCAAAATATAAGAATTTTATATGTAGGCCTAACCTCACAATGATATTGACCTTTGACATGCAGGATTATGATGAATTAATACCCTAATATCGGAACTGGCTGTTTAAGTCTATGCTGCATTTCAGTTAATGTGACGTTGTGGAATTGCTTATGTAGGCCAAAACCAATTTAAAGAAAAAAGCAAGAAGCTTGTGCATTTTGGCACTGACAGATTGCTCCAGGATCTCCGTAATGATATTATATAACTTAATATATCTTTTATCGGAGATATCAATTGCATACTTACAATTCCGGGAACTTAAATCTGTGGTGTCATTGTTCATGCACGCAGTTTCTACATGACCGAACGGAGTCAAATCCGTTCTGGCAATCATTTGGATTGTTAACTAGTGTGACGTCATTACCCTTTCGAGGGCTAGCCAATCACTGGCGTGCAGTGGGCGGGGCTTAGCTGCAAAGGGCCATGGATTTTGCCATAATCAAGGCCACTGAAAATAGGTCTATCTTTCGATGGTCTCGGTATAATGCTGTATGAGCCGCGGCCCGCGAAACTTTAACCACTGGCCGGTGGTGGTCATCCTATATCGTTGCCAGAAGCACGATTATAGCTAACTTTAACCTTTAATAAAGTCAAAACTACTGAGGCTAGAGGGCTGCAATTTGATGATTGGAGATTGATGGTCAACATACCAATTTGCAGCCCTCTAGCCTCAGCAGTTTTTAAGATCTGAGGGCGGACAGAAAAATTGTGGGCAGGAAAAGTGCGGACGGAGAGACAAAGCCGGCGCAATAGTTTTTTTTCAGAAAACTAAAAACTGAATGTGTTAATAGAAACCTCAAGTAATATTTTAGATCCGCAACAGCTGTTTCCCGCCATAAACGACACTGGCAACGAGCTCGCATCTGAAACAGATGTAAAACGGAATGGTTATGGGGTCGTTGAACGCGGCTTTTGGCCAGCCGCAACAACTGACTAAATCATTAAACACTGTAGTTGAACCATCCCATACACTGCAATAGAACGGAAAGGGTCGTTTCTAATTTATTCTCACTCCACAACTTTCTCCATGTTTATTCAGCCTCTTTTCAAGGTCATTTCTAGCTACCGTATTTGTCCTTCTGTGTTTGTGCGTTTGCGTTTGTGCTTGTGTGAGAGGTATCTTGAAAATCGCATGCTTTACATTATTTAATGGGTTAAGTATATAAGAGTCACTTTTCGAAGGCATTCTGAGTTACTGTTTCTGTGGGAGTGTGAATGTGTTGTGTGTATGTATGTGTGTGTGTTTGTGGATGTGTGTGTGTGCGTGTAGAAAGTATCTTGAAAGTTATACTCTTTACTTTCTGTAACAGTTCGAGTATTCACAAAGATCTGCTCTACTGCTTATTCTTTCATGGAATGTGGCTAAATTAAGAGCCTTAATAAAAGACCACCTAAATATCTCATAATTCTGATAATATATTTTAACCAATGGATGTTCTATTATCATTATTTTACCTGAATTTGAATGTGTCATCCAGTCTGAAGGCATATTTAACACTAGCAGGGTTATTCTAACGAGGTAATTTGTTAAACCATTTGCCAAATTTTAATATGTAAGGTATTATTTCTAAGTATTCTATCAGTATGATCAGGTTTCCAGAGGCTTAAATAGTGACAACATTTTTTGTAAAATGCTGACGTCTTCTATGCGTAATAGAACTTGACTTCTACCCTTTCATGTGTCAGTTACTTTACTTAATTGTCTATTGCAAAATATTCTATGTATATGTATAAATATATGCATATTGTTATATATATATATATATATATATATATATATATATATATATATATATATATATATATATATATATATATGTATGTATGTATGTATGTATGTATGTATGTATGTATGTATGTATGTATGTATGTATGTATGTATGTATGTATGTATGTATGTATGTATGTAAATATAAAGTAATTCTCCTCACGGGGTCACTGCAAGCGGGTGATTGAGTTACCACTAAATTTTTACTGCTAGTTATGTCACTCTATCGGATGTCTCTCTTTAAGCTTTTATTGTTAGGAATAATTATCAAAAATCATTTTAGAATTTTGTGGTAATTAGTATAATGTCTTAAAAAAAAAAAAAAATAGGTTTAAGTTAGGCAAAATAGAGCATTCGTTTGATCTATTTATTTTTGGTTCCCCAGTTCGTTGTCTTGTGTATATAAAAAAAATCGCAATTTTTTCTCACATAATCCATCCATATTCAAATCCTGAAATCCTCAAGGAAGCGTTTGATAGCAAACAGAGAGAGAGAGAGAGAGAGAGAGAGAGAGAGAGAGAGAGAGAGAGAGAGAGAGAGAAAGTACTTTGTCCCCTTTCTCGTAATTGATCTAATTTCATTATTTTATTTTTCTTATAACTCAAAGAAAACGCCTCTGAAATTTATATGACTATGATTATAATAACGATTAAGGTCTATTTTCGCATTTCTTTATCCGGTCTATAAAATTCTTGTTTTTAAAGAACTACCAAATACTATAATTTTTACAGAATGCAAATATATGCGTAAAAGCTGTTACTTGTTTATTTTAAGATACACTACTTACTTAATACAATATGATTCCTGAAAACTATTAAGGCTCATAAAGCATATTGATATGATTCCTCATAACACATTTTTCACATTTATTTAAGAAATAATAGCGTGAAATATCGTAAAATATACAGGTTACTATTGACCGTGGCAGCTTGACATTACCAGATAAAAGCTTTGTATTCCCACCTTACTTTATTTAAATTTCCCACCTAGACTTTTCCCAAATAAGAACAATTATATATTCTCTTTCATGTTTTATATTGTGACCGGTATTAGGCCCCCCAAAAAAAAAAAATTGCTGTTTTTACAACTCCCCAAAAAGTGGCCGGTTTACAAAACGTTTTCGTAATTTATGTCCTTTCAACCATTTTCTATTGTAACTTATATTAGCATCAAAAAAAAAAAAAGATTGGTTTCATACAATTTCCATAAAAATCTCTGGTTTACAAAATATTTTCGTAAAAATGTATTTCATTTTGCTAACATTCTCTCTTGCGTCCGTGTTATAAACAACGTCCAGCACACGCTGTCAAGCATGAAACTCAAAGGCCATGCTCCCACCCTGCAATAAAAGATGAATTCCTTCTTTGTTAATATGAATGTTCAAAGGGCATAAAATTCGTAATTACAGCTCCTTTCTGAAATGCAGGATTGGGGAATAAAAAGGAGACTATTTCAAAGTTGTCATTTGAGGGACGACTGGAACCACTTATCGACATTAAATTCCTTTCGAATTATGATGATAACCTAAAAGTCCTTTCGTGTCCAATGTATTCATTTTCAATTTTCAATTTTATCTAGTTATGCTAAAGAAAATTAATAAATGAAAAGAAGACATGGACAATGTACGGTGTCAAAGGTATTTAATAATCTGAATGATTACTTTCAGTGGCCACTATTCTTGGAGAAATTCATATTTTACATATAGGCTAGGTTACACAAAAATTTTGGCTTGAATACAGTTGCTTTTTTTTTTTTTAGATATCTCCAATTTTTTTTCGAGCAATCCCAAAACCAAGTGTTTGCAATAAATAGAAACTGTTTTTTAGATCTGATATTATCATAGTTTTAAATACAGAAAGACATTATTGTTGCAGTTTTGTTAACTTCATCCTCTCTCTCTCTCTCTCTCTCTCTCTCTCTCTCTCTCTCTCTCTCTCTCTCTCTCTCTTAGCTTTTAGCTCATTCATTAGACTGATTGCTAGATAATTGAGCCGTCTCTTAGGTCAACAGAGACAAACTACGTTTGAGGGAAGGTACACGGACCCAAGACATCTCTCTCTCTCTCTCTCTCTCTCTCTCTCTCTCTCTCTCTCTCTCTCTCTCTCTCTCTCTCATTTTCACATCGTCACTATTCAACAATTTTATGATAAGTTTTGTTAAAAAGTTCTTACAGTATTTCACATCTAAAACCCATTAACAAAACCCTACAAAGAAAACACACATGTCCAAATGAATAGTCACTGATGGAACAAATATTTTGAAGTATTTACAAACCAAACTTTTGTCATTCATTAAATTTACAATGGTACGGCTGATGAAAAAGCATCAGTACTGTTTTTCGTAATTATTAATATTTCATCAATAAGGAAGATGGGGCATCTTTTCCACCTGGGTCTCATTCATTTAAAGATGAATCGTTATTGTTCACGCAGGTGGCTACAGTCTGGTAAATTATAAAACAAAGCGAAGTTAAAATAAGGTTATTGTGTCCTCCATCCAATATGGAATAGCTGCAGTACTTCACTGGAAACGTTTTTTGAAACTGGGCTGACTGACTATTATGTTGCTTTGATAGAAGAAGATTGAAAATCATTATATGCGCACTTTTTTCTCCATGGAGTATTTTAAACG
>NC_089747.1:56240266-56247766 GCF_040412425.1 Macrobrachium rosenbergii
GAGTAATTGACACTAGTCTAAGTATCACGAAATTTCTAAATTCACATTCTGAAACTTCTGAATATGAAAAGGCAGGTCCTAAACATTTTAAAGAAAGCTATTTTTAGTATATCGGTTCTTATGGACCTTTCTCAAACATGCTTCTTGTTTTTCTCTAGGACCTGAGTTTTTTCCCCTTTCTTTCGCCTGACGTTATAACTGAAAGAAATGGCCACTTGGTTAGAGCGGAAGAAAAGGTTCTGCGGAACTTTTTAGGTGAGAGTCACTCTTGCAGAAGTGATTAGGTGGGAGGTTTGTACTCTACAAAACACAAATAATATGATGAGTGAGAGACAGAAAAGAGAGACAGGGGTGAACAGACCAAACAGTCACTATTTAATGCACAAACACACACACACACACACACACACACACACACACACACACACATATATATATATATATATATATATATATATATATATATATATATATATATATATATATATATATATCAGTGGGTAGAACAATACGTGTCCCTGTTTAATAAGGTCAATGGGATGGCTGTAATTAGACCCATCGATTCAATTGCAGATATTATGTGATGAGTAAAATGCCATCTTCTTGAAAATATTAAAGAAATCTTATAAACATCCATACCTTATATTCCACGACATTGTTTTCTAAGTAACCCAAATTACTCTATTAGGGTAATTTGGGTTACTCACGTCAATGGAAAGCAAGGACCTTCATAGATACCAGCCATGTATGTGTGTATATATATATATATATATATATATATATATATATATATATATATATATATATATATATATATATATATATACATACAGAGAGAAAGAGAGAGAGAGAGAGAGAGAGAGAGAGAGAGAGAGAGAGAGAGAGAGAGAGAGAGAGAGAGAGAATTTCTCAAGAGATATCGCATCTCTTCCGTGTCTACTAACACGCTCACTGCCAAACATAAAAGTCGTGTTCGACCGGGCCTATGTAATAGAGCAGCATATACAAAAGGTGTAGACTGGCGCCAGGACAATAGAACAAAGTACAATACAGCTTAATGATCAAAGGTTCAAGTGGGTGAAGACGTTTTGTGCTCTTCATGATTTTTTTCTTAAAACCCTTTGATAGCAGAAACTGAAGACAATCCAGAGTTTTATTTCTTTAGTAAATAAGCAATACTTGCTTACTGTTTTAAAGGAAAAGCTAAGTTCATCCGGATAAATTAAAGATTTAGGGGGTACAGGTACATTGAAAACTAATTCTATTTACAAAACATTAAAGCTGGTAGCTACGAAGGTCTCCTTTCCATTGACGGGAGTAACCCAAATTACCCCAAGAGAGTAATTTGGGTTACCTAAAAAGTTTGTCGTGAAAAAATAAGGTATGGGTGTTTATAAGATCTCTCTAATATTTTCAAGATGATGGCATTTTATTCATCACATTAATATTTGCAATGAAATCGATGGGTCTAATTAGACCATCCCATTCCCCTTACCAAACGGGCACATATTGCTCTACCCACTGAGCTCTCTCTCTGCTAATAATTTATTCTTTAAAAGGTTATAAATTAATATTTTTTTTACTTTTCTTGAGGCAGGGTAACCATGAAAATTGAGGCATCCCATTCCCCTTAAATAAAAAAAAAAAACATGATTTGCGAGGCAGAAAAGATATAGTTTTTCAGAGACATATAAAAAACTCTTGGTTTTCATATTGTAGGAAAGAGTGAACCGGTAAGTTTCAGCCATGACACAAAACTTAAGACATGTGGATGAAGGACGTGACTTCTCAAATGAATCAGATGATATTTAACTATCTTCCCTTGGTTTTTTCTCACGCAGTGGAAGAATTCGTCTTCAAGATTCACTTGAGCTAGCACTACACCGTCTTCCTGTAGTCAGAAGCTTTTTAGATAAACATCAAAGAGTCTATTTTCAGTGGATGTTTAACCATCTTCTGGCCTCTCTTAATTGGTTCCAGCCTTTCCACCTTTTTCAACATAAAACCTTTGTTTTGCCTTCCGCTTAAATTCCTGTTCTCTCTGTTTTGTAAAAGCCATTCATCGTGTTGGCATACCTGTGAGAGCCACTACAATAAAGAAGCCACTTTTTTTGCTGAAAGCTCTTTTCTCATTTTGTTGAGCATCATTAATTATGATGATGTAGTTTTCAAAAAACTTTAAAATTCTAATGAAAAATATTGTTTGGTATACTGCTTTCCAGTGTGGTCTTCCGGTGCTGACTCACATCTCAAACTCTAGAATTGAGTTATGTCAACATTCAAGTTTATTTTGTAAAATCTTGATGTTGATTTATGACGTAGGCATAAAATGGGATCATTATGTTTGTTGTATAAAAATGTAATGCAACATCCGCTGCATTCTTTACCTGACCTACAGTAGCTGTTTTTGCGTCCCACACCAGGCAGGCTGCTGCTGCAAACAGCGTGTCATTTTCTTGTATAAGGTTTAATACTACTCAGTTTGCTAGGAGTTTTATTTTGGCCACAACTAAAGTTTGGAACAATTTGCCGTGTGCAATTATGGAATCTTATCTACAAATGTTTAGGCAAGGAACAAATCATTCAGGCTCTCTGTCCTCATATTTTTTTATCTATCACCTTTTTCTTTAACTTGTGACAGGTGCAGGCTGAATTTTCTTTGGAGCCCTCTTGGCTTTATAGGCAATTGACTTTGTCATAGGGTTTTTAGCAGAAGGTTTATAGAAAGAATGAAAGATGAGCTGTCTGAGTAGTACATGGGCGTATATCTAAATACATACCAACCTAAAACACCTCTGTTTGTGCAAAATATTTTTCACAGATAAAGTATACCAATTGGCAATGCTGAAATAATACACAATAATTCTCGAGTAAAATATATTACGCATTGACGATTAATAGACAGCATATAGTCTCCTTCGTTTTTGATTGGGGTAATTTAACCAGAATCGATATTAAATGATCGATCTAAAATAAATCTCTCATTATCATATCTGGTTTAGCTGTAGACAGTCCCAGTATTTTTGTTATAATACAATTTCTGATATATCTTCATCTTACATTTAAATCTATTCCCCAAAGAACTAGATAACCAAAACAGTAAAAACAGTAGAAGTAAAAGACCTGTGCAGGGAAGGAGTTGCTGAATGCAACTGAAAGTTAAAAAAAGTTGGACAGCTGCTGAAGATGAAATATTTGTACAGTATATATGAAATTAAAAGGAATTAGAAGGGCGAGAAGTGTAGAAATATATATAAAATAAAATGCAGGAGTGTAATTGAGATCAGGATGTGAGTGTCGATCGCCAAGAAGAATTTAAAATTTGAACAAAGTCTTAAATCTAAATTGTTTTCTAAAATATATGCTGAAGATTTTCATGATTTCAGCAATATGGACTTTATGTCTATTTCTCGATGTCTCATCAATATCAGTTGTGATCATTAGAATTAGGATATAATAAGGAGATATTAATATTATATATATATATATTATATATATATATATATATATATATATATATATATATATATATATATATATATGTGTGTGTGTGTGTGTGTGTATGTATGTATGTATGTGTATATAAAAGTGAATGTTTGTATGTCTGTATGTTTGTTTGTATGTTAGTTGTATGTTTGTGCGCTATAGAAATACAAACCGCTTGACCGATCTAGACAAAATTTGGCACGTAGCCATCATTTGGCAAAACTTAAATAAAAGGGTAGGTTTCAAACCCGTACCCAACCCCCCCCCTACCATTTCCCTTTGTAAATTATGTGGTAAATAAACTCGACAGGTTTATTATACCTTATTTCATATAATTGGAAACCATAGAGATATATTATTGAAAAATGCCTTTCAGTCACTGCAGTAATACCTGGATAAAAGGGACAGTCACCAAAGTAATATCTGTATAAAAGGGACAGACAGCACAGTAATACCTGGTTAAAGGAGACAGACAGCACAGTAATACCTGGTTAAAGAGGACAGACAGCATAGTAATATCTGGATAAATGGGACAGTCGCCGGAGTGATTTTTTTATAAAAGTGAGAGTCACCACAGTAATACCTAGATAAAAGGGACAGACAGTACAGAAATACCTGGTTAAAGGTGTCAGATAAAATGGACAGTCACCACAGTAATACCTGGATAAAAGAGACAGACAGAACAGTAATACCTGGTTAAAGGGACAGACAGAACAGTAATATGTGGTTAAAGGTGTCAGATAAAATGGACAGTCACCACAGTAATACCTGGATAAAAGAGACAGACAGAACAGTAATACCTGGTTAAAGGGACAGACAGAACAGTAATATGTGGTTAAAGGTGTCAGACAGCACAGTAATACCTGGACAAAGGGACAGTCACCGCGGTAATATCTAGATAAAGGGACAGTCACCACTGTACTACCTGGATAAAAGGGGCGGTCACCACAGTAGTAGCTGGATAAAGGTACAGACAGAACAGTAATGCCTGTCAGTTCACGCACGACTGTTCGGAGGGTGAACGTCCACATGAAAAAATAGAATTGTCAGTCGGACCGTCAACACAAACCCCTCCCTATGACTTTTCCCCTCCTCCCTCTTCCCTCTCCCTCATTCAGAGTTTTCCCGGACAGCTCTGGTTTGGTCAACTAGTGTATAAATATATATATATATATATATATATATATATATATATATATATATATATATATATATATATATATATATATATATATATATGTATATATATAAATTATATAATGTAACCAAAGTAATATAACCCATGAAAACATCAATTTGATCTAAATATACGGTAGACACCCGTAACACTGTCTTTATTTAATGAGAAATTATTTCAGTCTTATTGATTTATATTATTCTTATTATGATTAATTGACAATTATGATAATGTATCAGTTCATTTTTAAAAATAGTGAAATATCATGTTTCATGACTCATCAAATCAAAACAAATCCTTTTGTTTACTATGTTAGGTGAACACTTGCCAGTTAATATTCATGACAGCCCTATTGACAAATCACCTCAGGAATTCACTGTAGCCTCATTATTTTCTCGAAGATTGCTAATTACGTAATAAAGTATTTTGGGAAGATAACTAATTACTTTTGTTCACTTGACTTAGAGGCGTGTTCGGTGTCACGATGTACCTGAGTCTTTAATATCATTAAACCATTCTATATGAATTTGATTTTGGTACAGAATGATTAATTCGATATAGTAGTATTTTTTCTGAAAGAATGGCTGTCTGATTGCCGTTGAGCTTATCTTGCAGTTTCCTCAGTCTCTCCAAAGAGTTTTTTTTTTTTTTTGTAGCAGCAGGTAACATAATAGCTTTCCTAAGTTCATTTATTCCTTAACATTTTGGTAGTTTTTTTTTATCATTCACAAAAAGGCAATTGAAACCAAACAAGTGTAAACCCCCACATGCGGAGTTAGAATTCCACATGATTAAACCCCTTTTAGTAATTTACCTGCTGCTACGAAGAAATTCATTTGGAGATTGAGAAAATGCAACATCAACTCAACGGCATCCAGACGGCCATTTTTCGCGATGAAGTTTGTTAGAAAGAGCGTCTTCATTCAAGATAATGGTATCGCAATAAGAAAAACGAATTCATATTTATTCCTAGTTCTCTGTGTCTTACCAATAACATTAGAGTTAGAGATAATAAGATTAACTAATATAGGAAGCCAAAGTATTATGATCTCTCTCTCTCTCTCTCTCTCTCTCTCTCTCTCTCTCTCTATATATATATATATATATATATATATATATATATATATATATATATATATATATATATATATATATATATATATATATATATATATGTATATGTATATGTATATATATATATATATATATATATATATATATATATATATATATATATATATATATATATATATATATATATATATATATATATGCTCAAGGCGTCAGGATGGACAGAGATAAGATTAAGCGTTCTATTTCAGTTCACGCATTCTTTACGAACGAGGAAAACAAAATTTTATGCACTGGTTCCTAAATTCTGAGCCTTAAGTTGCACCACGTGTCCCATACCAGCAGATGTTAGTAATCTTCCCAACTTCCTATAAAATAGGTGGGCGTATGGAATTAATATTCGCCAATATATTCCCCAGGGGAGACTGTTGAAAGGGGATTTCTCTTTAGTTCTTCGTCCAGAGTATGAGGTTCTTTGATGATACTTCTTTTTACATGCTTTTATTTAACTAAACTTCTGCGTCTGTTTATTTGGGTTAAAACTTGTAACTCAATTTTCGACCTGTTCCCTTCGTCCGATGGACTTGAAATTTTTCATGGTTAGTACAACCTCACATGATCAGTAGGTCAGCAGTGACTTCTAGTGACCCTACAGTGACCTTTCCCAGTATCTCAGGAGCTGTATGAAACTTCGGATTTTTCAGACCTTCTTTGACTCGGTAGAATAAGTTAATAACTCTACAGATTTTTCAAACCTTATTTGGCTCGACAGAATACTACGTTCCATTTTGTTAGCTACAATCATAAATTGGTTACAGTTTCTGTCAAAACTAAAAAGGTATAAAATAAGAAGCTATAATTTTTAAAACGCTTTTATTAAAATGCACTAAAAACTAAAAAATTAATTTTTGGAAAAACCGGGATTTTCTCACAATTAATCATGTCTACAAAAATAAAAGCGTTGGCGCCAAACACGGAAGGAAATGATACAAGAAAAGGAATATATTTCTTGTAGCATTTCCTTCCATGTTTGGCGCCCACGGTTTTATTTTTGTAGACATGATTAATTGTAAGAAAATCGTGGCGTGTCTCAAAATATTATTTTTCACAGTGCATTTCAATAAAAGCGTGTTTAAAAAAAATTATATATTTTTTATTTATGTTTGACTGGACTTATGGAGTTGCAGGTTTAGTTACTTGAGACATTTTCTTAAATGGCTGTTGATATATGACTACTTGAAGCTTCCCATTTATATTAATTTTTTAGGTTCTATTCAATTTCTTTTCGGCGTCAATAATCCAGATGTAGCGGCGTTAATCAGTCAGTTGATATATGACGTGTAAATTTAATTTGGTCACGTTGGTACAAACTGAATATTCATTAATTTCTTAATAAATATTCTTTATTAAAAAAATAATGAAGAATTAGTTATATTTAAGCAATTATAAATATAATCTTTACCGCTGTACGTCAATGCGCACCCTGGAAAGTAGGAATTAAATATAAAATTTAGTGTCTCATTAAAAAATCAACAGGAAAAATAAAGGAAATGATGAAAAAACATCGTCTCTTTTACATTGTTGTAATTGGTCTTTGCTTAACAGTTGGGAATATCTCCTCTCCAGCAGCTTGGTTAATTGAGTAACTGGGTTGCTGTTAGCACAAGGCACCATCTGTCTGTGAAGTGAAATTCATTCAGACTACATTTCCGGCTTTTTTCGTGGGTAATTCAGTCCAGACAATATACCCAATTTCTATAGCCTGG
>NC_089747.1:56249880-56254880 GCF_040412425.1 Macrobrachium rosenbergii
TATATGCATTACATAAGTTCAAATCAGAAGTTATGCTACTTGTTTTCCGTTATACATATACATAAACAAATGAAAAATAGCTTAATAGAAACTTAAAATAATGTACTTGGAGATAGGCTATTGCAGAAGACTTCATAACTTTCCATTTGTTCTGTGGAGGGGGATCTAATTTCGAAACACCCGGTATTACTGTTTTATTTCTCATCATGAAATAGTTCCATTGGTTAATTTTTTTTTATTTATTCTATTTTTTTATACAGTACAGAGAAAAGGTATCAAATTGATGTACTAAGCATTTTCTTGCCTAAAGATTTATTTTCCGTAGTCATAAGTACAATATCCTTATATGTATATATCAGTTAATTATCATATAATTTTCTAATCTTATATATTTACATACCTTTGTCGTGTTCATATTTCTTTAGTTATTTTTGTCAGCGTTTTACATTTTTATGGTATATTAAGCAAACACACAGGGGCACACTCTCAAACGCTAAGTGGGTATAGTAATATATTCACTATATTGATCGTGAAGAATGAATTCTTTCTAAAATGGCTTGAAAACAGGGAGGGTGACTCGTCCAGTGCTTTCACCGAAATTTTCATATATTTAATCCTAGAAGCTACAGGCTTTCAAGTTTAATCGTCAAAATGAAAATGTAATTCTGGTCTTAAAAGGAATGATTTTTTTTTTCTCGTTAAACACAAGCGAGTTATTGCTTACTTCACTTCCTAAAATATCCGAATTACTTGAGCACTGTAGCTATTCAAAAATCGTTACACGTGCTAAACTGAGCATCATTGTTAGTTGAGGAAAGTTTTGTGTTTAGATCTCGAAGTTGCCTTTTCAAAATCATTTTGTCTTCAAGCTACATAATTTGATCTTTGTAAGTTTAACTTGTGAAAACTGATTACCCTCTTTTTGTTAAGAACCTGTTTTTCGCCACAAAATTACCTGTTATCGTTTTAATAGAAAAAGCTTTATCATTTTCCCCATTCAGGATAATTAAGGGGGAGGCTTCTGTGAGATAAAAATGGATAAGAGAAAGCTTGTTCTGTGCTGACTACATATTAGCGAATAGAAAGGAGCTTTTTCTGTAAACAAAATCATAAGGTAAGATATGAAGCTTGTTTTCAAAAACTGCTATTTTTCACTCTATCGCTTATAGCGTTTTTATGTCAGGGATGCTAATTTAGAATGAACCATAAAAATACAAACTGAAAATTCTCACATACAAGCCCACGCGCACATAGAGGACATAATTAATCACATTTTCCGTTGGCAGTTTTACTCAAAAATATAAAAACACATGCTCGCACTTTTTATCCCCAAAATTCAAATGATTTGGAACTCATAACAGATGCGCTTTCATTCCATTTTTACTCCCCTTGTGCGTCTGTCTGTGTCTGTTAGTCTGTCTCTGACGCGCAAGCGCGACCTGTCAATTGACCAAAAAGTGCACGAATCTTGTGCTGAGTCTTCAGATGAAACATTTTGAAAAGAAAACGTCACTCTACGAGATGCAAGCGAGGTTCAGCCTCAAGAGCCCTGGCGGTCTTCCCTTAACAAAAAATATTAAGACCGGTTTTCACCAGCGCACGATGGGGAGTGCTCTTAATTATTACTTTTTAATCCACTAGAAGGAAACTTTTATTACGTCAGGGATTGTCTTTAATTGTTGCTGCAATATTATTAAGATTTTTATGTAAGAGATTGATTCAGTCACTCATTTGTTCATCACTTAAAAATGAAAAACCAATACATATTGGATTATAGCACTATCTAAGACCTAATGCTAATAGTATAACTGTACTATGCAGGATAAGTATAGCCACCCAGACTACGAAGAAGTCTTACAGAAAATCTCTAAATATATTCCACCCACAAAAAGGAATAAGATTCATCTGGTTGTGCAATTCAGGAAGCCTGCTGACATGTCCACTAAGCAAAATGTAACGAGCACATTTTCATGCTTTCCTTTATAAATTATTCATAAAATTGATTCTCATATATTTCAATAAAGAATTATAATTTATACTTAATTTAAACTCAGCATCTTCCATAGGTCGAAGGATGATTCTTTACCCTATGCTTACAGTACCAGAAACACTTTATAAATAATTCTTTTCTTTTTAAAGGCTGTACTCTCATGGGAGACATTTGCATTTAGGTCGGTGGAAAATATTAGTTTTTAAATCTGTTTTGTTACAGAAGCATTTTGAAAATGGATTAAAATTTTGATTTTTCATGGAGCAAATGAATATTCTCTTTACTCTGATGCCGTGTTTTATCATTTAATTCAGTATAAAGATTGACAGACTAATACAGAAATAAAAATATAAAAGGAAAGAAATCAATTGATTTACCAACGGTCAGTGAAAGTTACGACGTTGAAAGCCGACAAAACTGTTGCCGTCGAAAATTTCCGTACAATCTGATTGCGGTCTGTGGGTGGGCTCTCTCTCTCTCTCTCTCTCTCTCTCTCTCTCTCACTTGTGAGACTTCACCTTCCAACTGGAAGGAAAGTGAAAATAGTAAAGAGAAATTACTTGAAAATACGTGAGATTTAATGTTTAAAAATATGCTGCATACATATTTATTTGTTGATTAATAGATAGATAGATAGTTAGATGTACTTATAATTTTACCTTTTCTACGCCTGGAACCTGATAATTTTAGTATACAGCCCATGCAAGGAAGCTTTTCTTTGTTCATATTTTTATTTAACTTACTTGGGTTTAAGCCAAAATTATTTGTAAGACTATTAACTGTAATGGCAGACTGATCTTACGTAAAGTTACTAAGGGTAATTAGCGTATCTATCTCGCAATCTATCTGCCTACTTATCTATCTATCTATCTTGACTTCAGCGATTAAATATTTTTACAATATAGCAACTAAGAAATGATTGACGTCGATGATTGAGATATATGACATAAACATCATCCTAGGACCGGCCCGCGAGATGGTTTAATCCGGCCCAGGACTTGTAGGGAATAAATTTCTGAGGATGTAAAAAAAAAAAAGAAAATTATATATATATATATATATATATATATATATATATATATATATATATATATATATATATGACGTTGAAAGTTGTGTATACGTTAACTTAGGTTGTCTACTTATTTTTCAGAATATAAACTGCATTGTTAGAGCTAGCCTACTGATTATGTAATTATATAGTTTTATGAAATTCAAGTGAACTCTGTACAGATTCTATAACCGTCGTGTACCCAACTATCCGCACGCCCGATTGTAAAAAAAGACCTAAAGATCAAATCAAACTTTCATCATCATATTTGCTTTTTAATTTTGATGCAAATCAAATAGAGTATCAGAATCTAATTTTAATTTTCAGGATATGGTTTCTCTTTCTCTCTTCATATATGAACTGCTGATGAATGTGTTGCAAAGTACACACAAACAAAAACAAACATGCACACACACACACACACACACCTCACAATACAGTATTTTTATTTATTTGTCATTTTATTTGTCAAATTTTTTTCTATTTATTATTTCTTTATTTATTCACCTACTTATCTATTCATTCATTCATCTACTTATATATTTTTTAATTCGTTTTTTATTTATTTATCTATTTATTTACCAATTTATTTATTCATTTTAGCACTTTGTAGCCAAGTTTAGATCAAAACTTAGTTTCCACCAATCACATTGCTAGATGGCTTCACTCACTGACACCCTTGAGCTGGCAGGGCAGGCTGCCATGCACCATAATTATGGTACATGTACCATAAATGAGGGTCTTTGTACGTACCATGTATCATACTGCCTGTACCATGGTAGCATAATCTCAACATCTCTCTCTAAAAAAAGTCGGAACTGCGTTCTGTGATTCGAGTGTAGTCTGATCTTTTCCGTACGGCGATCCCTGTTCCATACCCGTACGAGTTTATCGACGATTGCCCCAACAGGAGCTGTTACTGCTGCTGCTGCTGCTGCACATAACTTGGGCAGTCTGGTAGTCACTTCTTTCACGCAAGCATCTTATCTTGCATGGTCCGAGAAATTCGACTGACACCCCCATTACCAAAATGTCTTTGTCAAAAAGAAGAAAAGTGGACACAGAGTGCAGAGTTTTCCATGAAAAATGGACCCGGTATTATTTTTTCACAAAGGTGAATACAAAACCAGTGTGCTTGGTATGTAATCAACAAGTTTCAGTGCTCAAAGAATATAATATTCGGCGCCACTATGAGACTCATCATGAAGAAAAAATATCACCATTTGCAACGACAACTAAGAAAAGAGAAGATAAACGAATTATTAACTCTTCTGAAGAAACAGCAGTCTGCATTTACTCGCAGCCGTGAGGTCAGTGATGCAGCAGTGAAAGCTAGCTACCTCATTGCTAACGAGTTGGTGCAAGCATCCAAGCCATTTTCTGATGGTGAGTTCGTGAAAACATGCATGCTGAAGGCTGCAGAAGTTGTGTGCCCTGAAAAGAGACCTGCCTTTGCCAACATTAGTCTATCAAGGAACACTGTTGCAGATAGGGTTGAAGATCTCTCTGGAGACTTGGGCCGGCAAATGAATGACAAAATCAAGTCATTTATTGCATTTTCAGTTGCAATTGATGAGAGCACCGATGTTACAGATGTTGCTATGAAGGACACTACAACAGCAAATGACATCTTCAGCTCTCTCATTAGAGTGCTGGACAAGGCCGGAGTGGACTGGTCCCGTGCTGTCAGCTTGGCTACAGATGGCGCCCCATCAATGGTTGGGAGAAAAGCAGGTGTTGCAACAAAGTTCAGAGAGAAAGTGCAGGCCACGAATGGAGGACAAGACTTTTGGACATTTCATTGTATTTTGCATCAGGAAGCGTTGTGCTGCAAAACACTAAAAATAGATCATGTTATGAGTGTGGTTGTGCAAACTGTAAATCTCATTAGAGCACGAGGTTTGAATCACCATCAGTTTGACTGTTTTCTCAGTGATAATGACATTCCAGCTGGCCTAC
>NC_089747.1:56262380-56279880 GCF_040412425.1 Macrobrachium rosenbergii
ATTTGATATCAGTTCTTATTGTATTCATACATACTGAAAAAACACATTTTCTCTCCAAAATATTTGTTTTCAAAAACACACATATGACGTTTATCACCAAAACATTTGTTTTCATAAACGTTCATGAGAGGATACATGTGAAAATATTACTTCATTATTGTTGTCGATATATACCCGTATCACTTTAAGATATGTCTTCTTTCATCACGAAACGCCTAATTTTCCAGAACTGCAATGAAATTCTCACTGTAGTATTAAGGTTCAGTTCCTCGTCAGTGTAAATGTAAGTCGAGCATCGTAGAAGAGCGTAACATGACGCTTATTCCCAGTGCTCTACACAGTTTACACTACCTCTTGCAGGTGGCAGACTTCAGTCATTTAGAGTTCCTCTCTCAAAATAATACCTGGTAAAACGAGTGATAAGTTTAAATACCTGTTTTACTGCAGTAATTTCATCTCTTCTCCTCGCGTGGTGCTTCCTAAATAAATGTAAATTTTAATTTAATTTTAAAGGTCTACCCAAACCACTGATCGTTACGAAAGAAATAATATAAACATTCATAACTAAATGGCATTTTAACGTCATATAGGTAATTACTCCTATTTTATTGATAATAAAGACGTCTAATTTTCTTTAAATCGACTGTAAATAGATATAAGCATAATATAAATTTCCAGGAAAATGTAAAAATGCGGCCTGTTGTCAGTACTGTTGGCTCATTATCTTATAAACTTTCGAAATATATTACCAAGCTCTTGTCCCCGTTACTGGGAACTATCTCCGATTCTCACATATATAATTCTCTAGATTTAGTTGGTAAATTAAACAAAATCACCTTCTGCCCAACTGATAGATTTGTTAGTTTTGTTGCAATCATCTACACATTCGGTGGGATGGCAAGCAGTGACTGCTCTCGACTAAAACTAGGATATGCCCATGTTTAACTTAAAGTTACGGTATGATAGGCTATACGAGTCATATTGGATATAATAATTTGCTGAGAATTTTCCTAAGGACATTTTCAGTTTTCGAAATAACGGGGTCATAAAAATGACGTAGACCTGTAAAGTCCTATGTCTTTTTGTCGGTTTATGCACCTTATGACGTTTGGATTGTAATAACTGTCCCTATCTTATATTAGGCCGTTTTATTGTGCTTCTTGTGGTTATTCTGGTTTTTGTTGCTGCTGTTATGGTGCTTGAAGTGTCTTCGAAAAATTTTCGTATGGTAACATAACATTGCAGAATAAACATAGACCTATTCATAAAATACTAGTGTGAAGGATTATGTGCCTACTATTGTTAATTGAAATGTAGTCTTCTGTTTTAATTGAAAGTAATCGAGATCTTTATGAATATAGTCTACGCAAGAATATATATTCTCCTAACAACAGAGAGAGAGAGAGAGAGAGAGAGAGAGAGAGAGAGAGAGAGAGAGAGAGAGAGAGAGAGAGAGAAGAGAGAGAGAGAATGCAATGACTCTTACGTGTCCTTTATCCAACGGGGTAATCTACAAGAATGCCCCCAAAATCGAGTGATTCATGAGCTACTTACAGACTACTTTGGATCATCTCTTCATAACTTTTTCAGCTATCATTTATTTTTTTCTTATTTCGTTATCTTATGATGCCTCCCTACCATAGCCTTCATTTTCATAGAAGTGCTACAGCAGTCTTATATTTGCTCATCACAGTAATATCATTTGTTATCCCTTTTGTAAAAAATATTTGCTATAGGCTATAATTCATTGCGAGCAGTTCAATAGTTGTGTGTAAGGCTGAGACAGCCATATGATTGGTCAATGTGCCATCGGCTACGTGCCCTCAAGTTTTACTCTTATTCTCTGTGGTATAGGTGGCTTTACATTGACTATGGCCATCGACGTAAGTACACATGTATGTGAATATGCACATGCTTATTTGTGTACATTTCACCGTATGCATATACATCATATATCGCGGAGTCCGAGCTACCAAGTTAATTACAAGCTACTATATTTCCAACAGATACGGGTGGAAAACTATTTGCAATAAGACATTGAGACGTAGGCCCATGCCCTGCCATTGCCTCAAAATATAAGAATTTTATATGTAGGCCTAACCTCACAATGATATTGACCTTTGACATGCAGGATTATGATGAATTAATACCCTAATATCGGAACTGGCTGTTTAAGTCTATGCTGCATTTCAGTTAATGTGACGTTGTGGAATTGCTTATGTAGGCCAAAACCAATTTAAAGAAAAAGCAAGAAGCTTGTGCATTTTGGCACTGACAGATTGCTCCAGAATCTCCGTAATAATATTATATAACTTAATATATCTTTTATCGGAGATATCAATTGCATACTTCACAATTCCGGGAACTTAAATCTGTGGTGTCATTGTTCATGCACGCAGCTCTACATGACCGAACGGAGTCAAATCCGTTCTGGCAATCATTTGGATTGTTAACTAGTGTGGCGTCATTACCCTTTCGAGGGCTAGCCAATCACTGGCGTGCAGTGGGCGGGGCTTAGCTGCAAAGGGCCATGGATTTTGCCATAATCAAGGCCACTGAAAATAGGTCCATCTTTCGATGGTCTCGGTATAATGCTGTATGAGCCGCGGCCCACGAAACTTTAACCACTGGCCGGTGGTGGTCTATCCTATATCGTTGCCAGAAGCACGATTATAGCTAACTTTAACCTTTAATAAAGTCAAAACTACTGAGGCTAGAGGGCTGCAATTTGATGATTGGAGATTGGATGGTCAACATACCAATTTGCAGCCCTCTAGCCTCAGCAGTTTTTAAGATCTGAGGGCGGACAGAAAAATTGTGGGCAGGAAAAAGTGCGGACGGAGAGACAAAGCCGGCGCAATAGTTTTTTTTCAGAAAACTAAAAACTGAATGTGTTAATAGAAACCTCATGTAATATTTTAGATCCGCAACAGCTGTTTCCCGCCATAAACGACACTGGCAACGAGCTCGCATCTGAAACAGATGTAAAAACGGAATGGTTATGGGGTCGTTGAACGCGGCTTTGGCCAGCCGCAACAACTGACTAAATCATTAAACACTGTAGTTGAACCATCCCATACACTGCAAATAGAACGGAAAGGGTCGTTTCTAATTTATTCTCACTCCACCACTTTCTCCATGTTTATTCAGCCTCTTTTCAAGGTCATTTCTAGCTACCGTATTTGTCCTTCTGTGTTTGTGCGTTTGCGTTTGTGCTTGTGTGAGAGGTATCTTGAAAATCGCATGCTTTACATTATTTAATGGGTTAAGTATATAAGAGTCACTTTTCGAAGGCATTCTGAGTTACTGTTTCTGTGGGAGTGTGAATGTGTTGTGTATGTATGTGTGTGTGTGTTTGTGGATGTGTGTGTGTGTGAAAGTATCTTGAAAGTTATACTCTTTACTTTCTGTAACAGTTCGAGTATTCACAAAGATCTGCTCTACTGCTTATTCTTTCATGGAATGTGGCTAAATTAAGAGCCTTAATAAAAGACCACCTAAATATCTCATAATTTGATAATATATTTTAACCAATGGATGTTCTATTATCATTATTTTACCTGAATTTGAATGTGTCATCCAGTCTGAAGGCATATTTAACACTAGCAGGGTTATTCTAACGAGGTAATTTGTTAAACCATTTGCCAAATTTTAATATGTAAGGTATTATTTCTAAGTATTCTATCAGTATGATCGGGTTTCCAGAGGCTTAAATAGTGACAACATTTTTTTGTAAAATGCTGACGTCCTCTATGCGTAATAGAACTTGACTTCTTACCCTTTCATGTGTCAGTTACTTTACTTAATTATCTATTGCAAAATATTCTATGTATATGTATAAATATATGCATACGGTTATATATATATATATATATATATATATATATATATATATATATATATATATATGTGTGTGTGTGTGTGTGTGTGTGTGTGTATGTATGTATGTATGTATGTATGTATGTATGTATGTATGTAAAAATAAAGTAATTCTCCTCACGGGGTCACTGCAAGCGGGTGATTGAGTTACCACTAAATTTTTACTGCTAGTTATGTCACTCTATCGGATGTCTTCTCTTTAAGCTTTGGCTGTTAGGAATAATTATCAAAAATCATTTTAGAATTTTGTGGTAATTAGTATAATGTCTTGTAAAAAAAAAATAGGTTTAAGTTAGGCAAAATAGAGCATTCGTTTGATCTATTTATTTTTGGTTCCCCAGTTCGTTGTCTTGTGTATATAAAAAAATCAAAATTTTTTCTCTCATAATCCATCCATATTCAAATCCTGAAATCCTCAAGGAAGCGTTTGATAGCAAACAGAGAGAGAGAGAGAGAGAGAGAGAGAGAGAGAGAGAGAGAGAGAGAGAGAGAGAGAGAAAGTACTTTGTCCCTTTCTCGTAATTGGTCTAATTTCATTATTTTATTTTTCTTATAACTCAAAGAAAACGCCTCGAAATTTATATGACTATGATTATAATAACGATTAAGGTCTATTTTCGCATTTCTTTATCCGGTCTATAAAATTCTTGTTTTTTAAAGAACTACCAAATACTATAATTTTTACAGAATGCAAATATATGCGTAAAAGCTGTTACTTGTTTATTTTTAAGATACACTACTTACTTATGCTTAATACAATATGATTCCTGAAAACTATTAAGGCTCATAAAGCATATTGATATGATTCCCTCATAACACATTTTTCACATTTATTTAAGAAATAATAGCGTGAAATATCGTAAAATATACAGGTTACTATTGACCGTGGCAGCTTGACATTACCAGATAAAAGCTTTGTATTCCCACCTTACTTTATTTAAATTTCCCACCTAGACTTTTCCCAAATAAGAACAATTATATATTCTCTTTCATGTTTTATATTGTGACCGGTATTAGGCCCCCCCACCCCAAAAAATTGCTGTTTTTACAACTCCCAAAAAGTGGCCGGTTTACAAAACGTTTTCGTAATTTATGTCCTTTCAGCCATTTTCTATTGTAACTTATATTAGCATCAAAAATAAAAAAAATTGGTTTCATACAATTTCCATAAAAATCTCTGGTTTACAAAATATTTTCGTAAAAATGTATTTCATTTTGCTAACATTCTCTCTTGCGTCCGTGTTATAAACAACGTCCAGCACACGCCGTCAAGCATGAAACTCAAAGGCCATGCTCCCACCCTGCAATAAAAGATGAATTCCTTCTTTGTTAATATGAATGTTCAAAGGGCATAAAATTCGCAATTACAGCTCCTTTCTGAAATGCAGGATTGGGGAATAAAAAGGAGACTATTTCAAAGTTGTCATTTGAGGGGACGACTGGAACCACTTATCGACATTAAATTCCTTTCGAATTATGATGATAACCTAAAAGTTCTTTTTAATCCAATGTATTCATTTTCAATTTTCAATTTTCAGTTTTTTATCTAGTTATGCTAAAGAAAATTAATAAATGAAAAGAAGACATGGACAATGTACGGTGTCAAAGGTATTTAATAATCTGAATGATTACTTTCAGTGGCCACTATTCTTGGAGAAATTCATATTTTACATATAGGCTAGGTTACACAAAATTTTGGCTTGAATACAGTTGCTTTTTTTTTTTTTAGATATCTCCAATTTTTTTTTTCGAGCAATCCCAAAACCAAGTGTTTGCAATAAATAGAAACTGTTTTTTAGATCTGATATTATCATAGTTTTAAATACAGAAAGACATTATTGTCGCAGTTTTGCAATAAGATATTCTCCAATTATGTGCAGCATTGTTAACTTCATCCTCTCTCTCTCTCTCTCTCTCTCTCTCTCTCTCTCTCTCTCTCTCTCTCTCTCTCTCTCTCCTTATTAGCTTTAGCTCATTCATTAGACTGATTGCTAGATAATTGAGCCGTCTCTTAGGTCAACAGAGACAAACTACGTTTGAGGGAAGGTACACGGACCCAAGACATCTCTCTCTCTCTCTCTCTCTCTCTCTCTCTCTCTCTCTCTCTCTCTCTCTCTCTCTCTCTCTCTCTCATTTTCACATCGTCACTATTTTAACTTTTGTTAAAAAGTTCTTACAGTATTTCACATCTAAAAACCATTAACAAAACCCTACAAAGAAAACACACATGTCCAAATGAATAGTCACTGATGGAACAAATATTTTGAAGTATTTACAAACCAAACTTTTGTCATTCATTAAATTTACAATGGTACCGCTGATGAAAAAGCAGCAGTACTGTTTTTCGTAATTATTAATATTTCATCAATAAGGAAGATGGGGCATCTTTTCCACCTGGGTCTCATTCATTTAAAGATGAATCGTTATTGTTCACGCAGGTGGCTACAGTCTGGTAAATTATAAAACAAAGCGAAGTTAAAATAAGGTTATTGTGTCCTCCATCCAATATGGAATAGCTGCAGTACTTCACTGGAAACGTTTTTGAAACTGGGCTGACTGACTATTATGTTGCTTTGATAGAAGAAGATTGAAAATCATTATATGCGCACTTTTTTCTCCATGGAGTATTTTAAACGGCTGTTGACTGGACAGAATGCAAGAGTGCAAGGGGATAACAGGAACTTTATGAATGCTTGTTAAAACGACTGTATTAGACGTACGAAAGGACACAGGACGAAAGTTTATGAGACTGCAAATGAGTGACTGTCTGTGCTAGTTATAGTACAAGCAACAGCTAAGAATAGCATGTAAAATGTCTGGTGTTATATATATACATACATATAATCAGAAAGCTACAAACGTCCTTTAATATCCAATTCACTCTACCTCAGAAGTAATATATTTTCATATATGTTACCGAAGGGGAATTTTTAGGTGATAATAAGTCCACCGTCTCGTGGGATCGAACCAGCGACGGACGGGGAATCAGGACTACAGTGACACGCGTAACCAGTCGGCCACAAGAGAGGTATAAATGAATACCATCTCCCATCAGCCCACCCGTCGAACTCAGGTGTTTTGCGTTTGGAGACGATATCCACCCACCTCTGCCATGTTGGCCGTGTAGTGCGTTTGTCGCACGTAGCCATATTATGACTATTTATCACATCACCGTGATTCATATACAATCAAAAGCTACAAACGTCCTTAATATCCAATTCACTTACCTCCCAGAAGTAATATATTTTCATATATGTTACCAAGGGGAATTTTAGGTGATAATAAGTCCACCGTCTCGTGGGATCGAACCAGCGACGGACGGGGAATCAGGACTACAGTGACACGCTAACCAGTCGGCCACAAGAGAGGTATAAATGAATACCATCTCCATCAGCCCACCCGTCGAACTCAGGTGTTTTGCGTTTGGAGACGATATCCACCCACCTCTGCCATGTTGGCCGTGTAGTGCGTTTGTCGCACGTAGCCATATTATGACTATTTATCACATCACCGTGATTCATATACAATCAGAAAGCTACAAACGTCCTTTAATATCCAATTCACTCTACCTCGGAAGTAATATATTTTCATATATGTTACCGAAGGGGAATTTTTAGGTGATAATAAGTCCACCGTCTCGTGGGATCGAACCAGCGACGGACGGGGGAATCAGGACTACAGTGACACGCTAACCAGTCGGCCACAAGAGAGGTATAAATGAATACCATCTCCCATCAGCCCACCCGTCGAACTCAGGTGTTTTGCTTTGGAGCGATATCCACCACCTCTGCCATGTTGGCCGTGTAGTGCGTTTGTCGCACGTAGCCATATTATGACTATTTATCACATCACCGTGATTCATATACAATCAGAAAGCTACAAACGTCCTTTAATATCCAATTCACTCTACCTCGGAAGTAATATATTTTCATATATGTTACCGAAGGGAATTTTAGGTGATAATAAGTCCACCGTCTCGTGGGATCGAACCAGCGACGGACGGGGAATCAGGACTACAGTGACACATATATAACCAGTCGGCCACAAGAGAGGTATAAATGAATACCATCTCCCATCAGCCCACCCGTCGAACTCAGGTGTTTTGCGTTTGGAGACGATATCCACCCACCTCTGCCATGTTGGCCGTGTAGTGCGTTTGTCGCACGTAGCCATATTATGACTATTTATCACATCACCGTGATTCATATACAATCAGAAAGCTACAAACGTCCTTTAATATCCAATTCACTCTACCTCGGAAGTAATATATTTTCATATATGTTACGAAGGAATTTTTAGGTGATAATAAGTCCACCGTCTCGTGGGATCGAACCAGCGACGGACGGGAGAATCAGGACTACAGTGACACGCTAACCAGTCGGCCACAAGAGAGGTATAAATGAATACCATCTCCCATCAGCCCACCCGTCGAACTCAGGTGTTTTGCGTTTGGAGACGATATCCACCCACCTCTGCCATGTTGGCCGTGTGCGTTTGTCGCACGTAGCCATATTATGACTATTTATCACATCACCGTGATTCATATACAATCAGAAAGCTACAAACGTCCTTTAATATCCAATTCACTCTACCTCGGAAGTAATATATTTTCATATATGTTACCCGAAGGGAATTTTAGGGTGATAATAAGTCCACCGTCTCGTGGGATCGAACCAGCGACGGACGGAGAATCAGGACTACAGTGACACGCTAACCAGTCGGCCACAAGAGAGAGTATAAATGAATACCATCTCCCATCAGCCCACCCGTCGAACTCAGGTGTTTTGCGTTTGGAGACGATATCCACCCACCTCTGCCATGTTGGCCGTGTAGTGCGTTTGTCGCACGTAGCCATATTATGACTATTTATCACATCACCGTGATTCATATACAATCAGAAAGCTACAAACGTCCTTTAATATCCAATTCACTCTACCTCGGAAATATATATTTTCATATATGTTACCGAAGGGAATTTTTAGTGATAATAAGTCCACCGTCTCGTGGGATCGAACCAGCGACGGACGGGGGAATCAGGACTACAGTGACACGCTAACCAGTCGGCCACAAGAGAGGTATAAATGAATACCATCTCCCATCAGCCCACCCGTCGAACTCAGGTGTTTTGCGTTTGGAGACGATATCCACCCACCTCTGCCATGTTGGCCGTGTAGTGCGTTTGTCGCACGTAGCCATATTATGACTATTTATCACATCACCGTGATTCATATACAATCAGAAAGCTACAAACGTCCTTTAATATCCAATTCACTCTACCTCGAAGTAATATATTTTCATTATGTTATCGAAGGGGAATTTTTAGGTGATAATAAGTCCACCGTCTCGTGGATCGAACCAGCGACGGATTAGGGGGAATCAGGACTGGTATGACACGCTAACCAGTCGGCCACAAATAATATAAATGAATACCATCTCCATCAGCCCACCGTCGAACTCAGGTGTTTTGCGTTTGGAGATTTTATCCACCCACCTCTGCCATGTTGGCGGTAGTGCGTTTGTCGCATAGCCATATTATGACTATTTATCACATCACCGTGATTCATATGCAATCAGAAAAATACAAACGTCCTTTAATATCCAATTCCACTCTACCTCGGAAGTAATATATTTTCATATATGTTACCGAAGGGGGAATTTTAGGTGATAATAAGTCCACCGTCGTGGGATCGAACCAGCGACGGACGGGGGAATCAGGACTACAGTGACACGCTAACCAGTCGGCCACAAGAGAGGTATAAATGAATACCATCTCCATCAGCCCATAAAAAGAACTCAGGTGTTTTGCGTTTGGAGACGATATCCACCCACCTCTGCCATGTTGGCCGTGTAGTGCGTTTTCCATCGTAGCCATATTATGACTGTTTATCAAATCACCGTGATTCATATACAATCAGAAAGCTACAAACGTCCTTCTGCTATCAATATTACTCTACCTCCAAGTAATATATTTTCATATTCCATTAAGTTGTTTTCAATTTTAGGTGATAAATTTAATCACCGTCTCGCATCCCTCATCGAACCAGCGACGGACGGGGAATCAGGACTATTGACACGCTAACCAGTCGGCCACAAGAGAGGTATAAATGAATACCATCTCCCATCAGCCCACCCGTCGAACTCAGGTGTTTTGCGTTTGGAGACGAATCCACCCACCTCTGCCATGTTGGCCGTGTTAAAAAGTTTGTCGCACAAAGCCATAATATGACTATTTATCACATCACCGTGATTCATATACAATCGAAAGCTACAAACGTCCTTTAATATCCAATTCACTCTACCTCGGAAAGTAATATATTTTCATATATGGGTTACCGAAGGGGAATTTTTAGGTGATAATAAGTCCACCGTCTCGTGGATCGAACCAGAATGGACAAGTGACGTTATAATCAGTTTCGTGATGTTGAAAACCAACATCAAGCCATTTCATGTATAAATGAAAACCCTCCATCACTCCCACAACGTCGAACTCATGGTTTTGGAGACGATATCCACCAAAATGCCATGTTGGCCCTGCGCCTTTTCCTGCAGAGCCGAATAGACTATTTATCACATGAAGTCCTGATTCATAATTTAACAATCATTTGGCTACAAACGTGGATTTATATCACCTAAATTCATGTGCTTCGGTAATATATTTTCAAATATATGTTACCGGAAGGTAATGAATTGGATAATAAGTCCACCGTCTCGTGAGGATCGAACCAGCGACGTGATGTGGAATCAGGTGAATACTTCAGTGACACGCTACTGTCAGCCACAAGAGGTATAAATGGATACCATCTCCAAACGCCCACCTTCGAACTCGGTGTTTTGCGTTTGGAGATGATATTCATTTATACCTCTGCTTGTGGCATGTTGGCGTGTCACTGTGCGTTTGTCGCACGTAGCTGGTATTATGACTATTTATCACATCACCGTGATTCATTCGTAACAATCAGAAAATATGACGTCTTAATGTGATTCACTCTACCTCGGAAGTAATATATTTTCATATATGTTACCGAAGGGAATTTTTAGGTGATAATAAGTCCACCGCCTCGTGGGGATCAACCAGCGACGGACGGGGAATCAGGACTACAAAACATCGCTAACCTGAAGTCGGCCACAAGAGAGGTGTATAAATGAATACCATCTCCATCAGCCCACCCGTCGAACTCAGGTGTTTTGCGTTTGGGAGAAGATATCACCTCACCTCTGCCATGTTGGCCGTATAGTGCGTTTGTCGCAAGTGTAGCCATATTAAAGGACGTTTGTAGCTTTCGATTGTATATGAATCACGGTGATGTGATAAATAGTCATAATATGGCTACGTCGACATAAACGCACTCACGGCCAACATGGCAGAGGTGGTGGATATCGTCTCCAAACGCAAAACACCTGAGTTCGACGGGTGGGCTGATGGGAGATGGTATTCATTTATACCTCTTGTGGCCGACTGGTTAGCGTGTCACTGAAGTCCTGATTCCCCGTCCGTCGCTGGTTTGATCCCCACGAGACGGTGGACTTATTATCACCTAAAATTCCCCCTTCGGCAACATATATGAAAATATATTACTTCTAGTGTAGAGTGAATTGATATTAAAGGACGTTTGTAGCTTTCGATTGTATATGAATCACGGTGATGTGATAAATAGTCATAATATGGCTACGTGCGACAAACGCACTACACGGCCAACATGGCAGAGGTGGGTGGATATCGCCTCCAAACGCAAAACACCTGAGTTCGACGGGTGGGCTGATGGAGATGGTATTCATTTATACCTCTTTGTGGCCGACTGGTTAGCGTGTCACTGTTCCTGATTCCCCGTCCGTCGCTGGTTCGATCCCACGAGACGGTGGACTTATTATCACCTAAAATTCCCTTCGGTAACATATATGAAAATATATTACTTCCGAGGTAGAGTGAATTGGATATTAAAGGACGTTTGTAGCTTTCGATTGTATATGAATCACGGTGATGTGATAAATAGTCATAATATGGCTACGTATGACAAACGCACTACACGCCAACATGGCAGAGGTGGGTGGATATCGTCTCCAAACGCAAAACACCTGAGTTCGACGGGTGGGCTGATGGGAGATGGTATTCATTTATACCTCTTGTGGCCGACTGGTTAGCGTGTCATCAGTAGTCCTGATTCTCCCGTCCGTCGCTGGTTCGATCCCACGAGACGGTGGACTTATTATCACCTAAAATTCCTTCGGTAACATATATGAAAAATATATTACCTGATCCAGAGTGAATTGATATTAAAGGACGTTTGTAGCTTTCTGATTGTATATGAATCACGGTGATGTGATAAATAGTCATAATATGGCTACGTGCGACAAACGCACTACACGGCCAACATGGCAGAGGTGGGTGGATATCGTCTCCAAACGCAAAACACCTGAGTTCGACGGGTGGGCTGATGGGAGATGGTATTCATTTATACCTCTCTTGTGGCCGACTGGTTAGCCTGTCACCAGAAGTCCTGATTCCCGTCCGTCGCTGGTTCGATCCCACGGGACGGTGGACTTATTATCACCTAAAAATTTCCTTCGGTAACATATATGAAAATATATTACTTGAGGTAGAGTGAATTGATATTAAAGACGTTTGTAGCTTTCGATTGTGACGTATATGAATCACGGTGATGTGATAAATAGTCATAGTATGGCTACGTGCGACAAACGCACTACACGGCCAACATGGCAGAGGTGGGTGGATATCGTCTCCAAACGCAAAACACCTGAGTTCGACGGGTGGGCTGATGGGAGATGGTATTCATTTATACCTCTTGTGGCCGACTGGTTAAAGTGTCACTGTAAGTCCTGATTCCCCGTCCGTCGCTGGTTGATCCTTACGAGACGGTGGACTTATTATCACCTAAAATTCCTTCGGTAACATATATGAAAATATATTACTTCTGGAGTGTAGAGTGAATTGGATATTAAAGGACGTTTGTAGCTTTCGATTGTATATGAATCACGGTGATGTGATAAATAGTCATAATATGGCTACGTGCGACAAACGCACGTTCACGGCCAACATGGCAGAGGTGGGTGGATATCGTCTCCAAACGCAAAACACCTGAGTTCGACGGGTGGGCTGATGGGAGATGGTATTCATTTATACCTCTCTTGTGGCCGACTGGTTAGCGTGTCACTGTAGTCCTGATTCCCCGTCCGTCGCTGGTTCGATCCCACGAGACGGTGGACTTATTATCACCTAAAATTTCCTTCGGTAACATATATGAAAATATATTACTTCCGAGGTAGAGTGAATTGATATTAAAGGACGTTTGTAGCTTTCTGATTGTATATGAATCACGGTGATGTGATAAATAGTCATAATATGGCCACGTGCGACAAACGCACTACACGGCCAACATGGCAGAGGTGGGTGGATATCGTCTCCAAACGCAAAACACCTGAGTTCGACGGGTGGGCTGATGGGAGATGGTATTCATTTATACCTCTTGTGGCCGACTGGTTAGCGTGTCACTGAAGTCCTGATTCCCCCGTCCGTCGCTGGTTCGATCCCACGAGACGGTGGACTTATTATCACCTAAAATTCCTTTCGGTAACATATATGAAAATATATTACTTCCGGAGGTAGAGTGAATTGATATTAAAGGACGTTTGTAGCTTGATTGTATATGAATCACGGTGATGTGATAAATAGTCATATTATGGCTACGTGCGACAAACGCACTTCACGGCCAACATGGCAGAGGTGGGTGGATATCGTCTCCAAACGCAAAACACCTGAGTTCGACGGTGGGCTGATGGGAGATGGTATTCATTTATACTCTCTTGTGGCCGACTGGTTAGCGTGTCACTGTAGTCCTGATTCCCCGTCCGTCGCTGGTTCGATCTCACGAGACGGGTGGACTTATTATCACCTAAAATTCCTCTTCGGTAACATATATGAAAATATATTACTTCCGAGGTAGAGTGAATTGGATATTAAAGGACGTTTGTAGCTTTCGATTGTATATGAATCACGGTGATGTGATAAATAGTCATAATATGGCTACGTGCGACAAACGCACTACACGGCCAACATGGCAGAGGTGGGTGGATATCGCCCAAAACGCAAAACACCTGAGTTCGACGGGTGGGCTGATGGAGATGGTATTCATTTATACCTCTCTTGTGGCCGACTGGTTAGCGTGTCATCTGAAGTCCTGATTCCCTCGTCCGTCGCTGGTTCGATCCCACGAGACGGTGGACTTATTATCACCTAAAATTCCTTCGGTAACATATATGAAAATATATTACTTCCGAGGTAGAGTGAATTGGATATTAAAGGACGTTTGTAGCTTGATTGTATATGAATCACGGTGATGTGATAAATAGTCATAATATGGCTACGATGAAGACAAACGCACTACACGGCCAACATGGCAGAGGTGGGTGGATATCGCTCCAAACGCAAAAACACCTGAGTTCGACGGGGTGGGCTGATGGGAGATGGTATTCATTTATACCTCTTGTGGCCGACTGGTTAGCTGTGTCACAGTCAGTCCTGATTCTGTCCGTCGCTGGTTCGATCCCACGACGGTGGACTTATTATCACCTAAAAATCTCCTTCGGTATCATATATGAAAATATATTACTCCGAGGTAGAGGAATTGATATTAAAAGGACGTTTGTAGCTTTCTGATTGTATATGAATCACGGTGATGTGATAAATAGTCATATTATGGCTACGTGCGATAAACGCACAAACAACGCCAACATGGCAGAGGTGGGTGGATATCGTCTCCAAACGCAAAACACCTGAGTTCGACGGGTGGGCTGATGGGAGATGGTATTCATTTATACCTCTTTGTGGCCGACTGGTTAGCGTGTCACTGTAGTCCTGATTCCCCGTCCGTCGCTGGTTCGATCCCACGAGACGGTGGACTTATTATCACCTAAAATTCCTCTTCGGCATATATGAAAATATATTACTCTCAGGTAGAGTGAATTGATATTAAAGGACGTTTGTAGCTTTGATTGTATATGAATCACGGTGATGTGATAAATAGTCATAAAGATACTGGCTACGCAAAGTTGACAAACGCACTACACGCCAACATGGCAGAGGTGGGTGGATATCGCCTCCAAACGCAAAACACCTGAGTTCGACGGGTGGGCTGATGGGAGATGGTATTCATTTATACCTCTTTTGTGGCCGACTGGTTAGCGTGGTCACTGTAGTCCTGATTCCCCGTCCGTCGCTGGTTCGATCCCACGAGACGGTGGACTTATTATCACCTAAAAATTCTGCGTAACATATATGAAAATATATTACTCTGAGGTAGAGTGAATTGATATTAAAGGACGTTTGTAGCTTTCTGATTGTATATGAATCACGGTGATGTGATAAATAGTCATAATATGGCTGGGACGTGCGACAAACGCACTACACGGCCAACATGGCAGAGGTGGGTGGATATCGTCTCCAAACGCAAAACACCTGAGTTCGACGGGTGGGCTGATGGGAGATGGTATTCATTTATACCTCTCTTGTGGCCGACTGGTTAGCGTGTCACTGTAGTCCTGATTCCCGTCCGTCGCTGGTTCGATCCCACGAGACGGTGGACTTATTATCACCTAAAATTCCTTTTCGGTAACATATATGAAAATATATTACTTCTGAGGTAGAGTGAATTGATATTAAAGGACGTTTGTAGCTTTCTGATTGTATATGAATCACGGTGATGTGATAAATAGTCATAATATGGCTACGCGACAAACGCACTACACGCCAACATGGCAGAGGTGGTGGATATCGTCTCCAAAACGCAAAACACCTGAGTTCGACGGGTGGGCTGATGGGAGATGGTATTCATTTATACCTCTCTTGTGGCCGACTGGTTAGCGTGTCACTCAGTCCTGATTCCCACCCGTCGCTGGTTCGATCCCACGAGACGGTGGACTTATTATCACCTAAAAATTCCTTCGGTAACATATATGAAAATATATTACTTCGAGTGTAGAGTGAATTGGATATTAAAGGACGTTTGTAGCTTTCTGATTGTATATGAATCACGGTGATGTGATAAATAGTCATACATACATATATATATATATATATATATATATATATATATATATATATATATATATATATATATATATATATATATATATATATATATATATATATATATATATATATATATATATATATATATATATATATAATATGTATATACAAAACGTAACGGCCAGAAACCACAATGCTGATCACCTGAGTGTCTTTCAGTCACCACTTTCTCAGACTCGTAGGTCAACAGTTCTTAAATTGCTCTGCTTTTGTGACTGTTTCTCTCTAGAGGCAAGTTTTGGGGTTTTCGTTTCTATAATGATTGTACCTTCAAGTTTTTTAAGGATCAGCTTTCTCTTACAGCATCGTTATTTATTTATCTTTATTATCGCTGATTATATGCTTTAGTTAGCAGTATTGCCGGTAAGTGATGGATAGGTGAATATTGTTAATTATAAATATTCCGAAAAGAATTTATTTAATTTTGATAACCAATTCTATCAGCCAAAACAGGCAAACTTCCAGACTTATCTATATGCATTAAATGAAAGCAGTACGAATTCTAGAAAGTCTCGATCTTATTAAAGACTAACGGAAGCGCATTCCATGATGAATATTTTTCGACAGGAAGTAACAGGAAAAATTTACAGTGGAATTCAGTTAGAGCAACGGTTCTGATTTGCAAGGAACTTCATCCAAAAGGAGGCTTCCGAATTCCAAGAATGTATCTTCAAAAATGCCCAAAACGTCCAATTAGGTGACGAATGCTTTTCAAAAGCCATCCTGGACAGTATTTTGCAATCACGTGTAAAACTTTTATGGAGCAAAATTAGTCCATTCATATGCAAGGAAAGATTAGGTTGATTTATAACTTTAACTTCTTCACATATTTTATGATTTCGTGTGCCTACGATATCACTAATCACTGTTCTGAATAAAGGTCATTGGTTAGTTTATAGGATCTTGAAAAAAGGGATACCATCCGAATAATCTAAATATTCTTGGAATTTCATCATTTTCAGTATTACATTAAACGTGGTTTTGACTGAAATTTCTAGTAAGGCTTACCTCTGGTGAATCGTTATCATTTGTTAAAGGTCGTTTCCTAGATGTTATCAAAGCATGGGAGCTTTTCATATTAGCACAGTAATTTGTCTCTCAACCTTTTCCATGAATATTTTTTTATTCCACTTTTTTTAATACTGACGTTATTTGTTATTCATTTTTTTTACCTTTTCTAGCAATAATGAGCATGTAATTCTTATTCATCAGAGAATAAACCATGTTCAAATTGGTTCTAACAGTGCTTCCAATACTTTCCATCTCTTCCTCGTTTTTTTAATCTGTTTATCACATTGGCATTTTTTGCTTGTAAAGGGAATTAAAAGAATTAGTTTAATGTTAAGAATGTATACTATAGTAAAAATAAATCTTCTTTAAGAAAGTGTCTTATAAACGGTATTTCGTTATGGAATATGTCAGATAAATGTTTATCCTAACCAAAGACGACATGTATGAATTTATATGTTTTTTAATACGATTTGCGAACATTATTTCATTAACCCCATAGCAGTAAGA